>NC_077234.1:1924488-2051988 GCF_027887165.1 Monodelphis domestica
AGGAGCATGAAAACCATGTTGGGGAAGGCGAAGCTCATCCAGGAGGCGAAGTTGATCACGTCTCCGTTGTTGGGGAACAGCCTGGAGAGGGGAGGGAGAGGCCCGCGTGGGCCCAGGCCGCTTGGGGGAGGGGCAGCCCTCCCTGGCTGGGGAGAAATCTTGTTCGGGCCTGACAAAAGAGCATCGGCATCCACCCAGCAGAAGCGGCCTGGAGGAGCCTGGAAGCCGCCGCCGAGGCTCCTTCCGCAGTGCCTACTTATGCCAGAAAGCAGGCGGGCAGCTCTAGTACCCTCCTGGCCCGGCGGCCTGGGCTTCTTCTGTAGCCCTTACTGGCCCTATTTCTACTGCTAGGCCCTTTGGGGGCTGCCAAGTCTGGGATCAGAAAGACTCGTGGTCCCGAGTTCAAATCCCACTTTGACCATTTTCTAGCGACGTGACCCTGGGCGAGTCACTTGATCTCGTTGGCCTGGCTTCTCTCATCCTTAAGATGAGCAGCAGACCCTGGATGAGCCCTTGGCCTCCTCTGGGCCCCACCCAACCTCTCCCAATGAGCCCGCTTTTCTGGCCTCTTTCCAGCCTCCGGGGTGGGGGAGGAGGTGGGCAGCCCCTATTCTGGCCTGGAATCCTCCCTTCTTTGCCTTTCCAGTGAATGTCCCCCAATCCCTTCTGGGGTCTGGGAGAAGCTGCTTGTCTTGTGGAATCCCAGCTTGAGGAGGAGGCCCGGTACTCGGCCTCCTTCCCGGACACCTCCAGGCCCAAGACCTTCCCAGGACCTCTTCTTTAGGGTTCTTTTCAGGAGGTGACCAATGATCCGTTGTAGCTGCCTCAATACTTCTGACTCCTTCTGTCTTAGAAGCAACACTGTGTGTTGGCTCCAAGGCAGAAGAGCGGTCAGGGCTAGGCCATGGGGGACAAGTGACTTGCCCAGGGTCACTCAGCTGAGAAGTGGCTGAGGCCAGATTGGAACCCAGGACCTCCCGTCTCTAGGCCTGGCTTTCTATCCCCTGAGCCACCGCACTGCCTCCCATTTGTGTCATTTTTCCCTTGATACTTATTCAGTTTAGCACAGTCGGTGCTTTCCTGGAGGAAGCTGAGCAGTGGTGGTCTTGGCCGAAATCCCCCCATGTCGTCGTGACCCTCTAACTGCCTCCTCTGAACGTCCTCCAGCCAACCACTGGCCTTCCCAGGAGGTGGAGGGACCGAGGTGGTCACCTCCCTGAAGCCTGCTTATCATTGGGCCCAACATGGCGGCTGTGTCATCTCAAAGGCGCTTTGATCTCACGCGCCATCGGGGGCCCCCAGATTCGTTTCAGATGAACTAGGAGGGGATGCCTCTTCCATCTGGACCTCAGAAAAGGAACAGTCGACTCGGCCTCTTTTATTCCCTCCAGAAACCCAATCTTGGACGCGCTTTCCCCACGTCTGAGACGCTCCTTAGACTAATGTCCGATGGGCTGTCCAAGATACGGTGCTAGAATTTGGGGCAGAATGCAGAGATTTATTCAAAACAAAATGTAAGACTTTTAAAAATTTCAGCAAACCTCAAGACATAAATTACTGAGGAAAGAAGTCTCTCACTGACAGTATTTTCTGGGAAAGCAGCCATTTGGAAATTGGGTTTAGGCTAACATCTTGTTTACTGCTCCGTAATGCATTCAAAATCAAGATGCTGTAGATTCAAAAAGAGGGAGGCAAGGGAACAGGACGAGCAAGGGCCTCAGGAGGGGCGAGGGTTAGGGAAATGGTGGTCAGAAGTGAATGAGATGTCTGAAAAGAAATAGGGTAAAAAGAAAGGGAGAT
Organism: Monodelphis domestica; assembly: GCF_027887165.1. Classification (NCBI taxonomy): domain Eukaryota; kingdom Metazoa; phylum Chordata; class Mammalia; order Didelphimorphia; family Didelphidae; genus Monodelphis; species Monodelphis domestica. Next base: position 1,926,289 of record NC_077234.1, read on the forward strand.
GATAAACCGTGAGGGGGAAGGATGCAGGGAAATTTACAACTAGGAATGATAACGTTGAATGTGAATGGGCTGAACTCACCCACAAAACAGAAATGGAGAGCAGCATAGATCAAAACCCAGAATCCAGCAATATGCTGTTACAAAGAACAGCTTTAAAAATAAGTGACTCACAAAGTGTACAGAGAAGGGCTATAGGATTTATATGTGTTAGAATGTATTATGCTTTAGCTGATGCAAACAAAGCAGGGGTAGCAATCATTTTTTCAGATAAAGTTGAAATTAAAATAGATTGAATTAAAAAGAAATAAACTGGGAAAATACATCATGTTAAAAGGTACCTTAGATAATGAAGTAATATCAATATAAATCTATATGCATCAAATGCTATAGCATCCACAATTTTTAAAGGAAAAGCTAAATGAATTCTAAATAGTTAGCAAAACTATAATAGTGGAGGACACAAAATTTCTCCTCTCCAAACTAGCTAAATTTAATGAAAAAACAAAGAAGAAAGAAGTCATATACAGATGAATAATATTTTAGATAAGTTAGCTATGATAGACATCTGGAGAGAACTGAACAGGAACAGAAAGAAATATATCTTTTTCTCTGTGGTATATGGGACCTTTACAAAAACAGATCAGAATGCAATAAAAATAACATTGAATAAGGGAACATGGAAAACCAGACTAAAAATTAATTGGACCAGCCCAATACATATAGCACCAGTGGAACTGGCAGAGCAGGAACCAGCTTAGTGTACAAGATGTGTGGGGAATCAGCAGCAGGGGAAAGAGAATCAAGCTGGACAAGATAGCTGCAAGTGCCCCCACAGTAAGTCAGTCAAGCAACCCCCTTGAAGTATACATAGTAACTCCTAAAGGCAGCCAATCCTACCGCTAGCACCAGAGCAGACTATACTGCAAGCTTAGAATAGCTCTCCCTCTACCCTAGGGGCAGAACAGAACTTGAACATATAGGCATGGTAATGAAAAAAAATCCTAGAAAAATAAGCAAAAGACAAAGGGAAAAACCTGACCTTTGAAAGTTTCTTTGGTGACAGGGGAAAATCAAATACAAACTTAGATGAAAACAGTGACAAAACAGAAACATAAGAACCCTGTAAGGAAAGTATGAAGAGGTGTCAAGCCCCAAAAGAAATCTGGGAAGAACTGGGAAATAAGTTTAAAAAATCAAATAATGAGAGAACTGACAGAAAGAGTTAGCATCGTATGGAGAAAATTCAATGAAGAAAACAACTTCCTAAAAACTTTAATGGGCCAAATGAAAAGGAAGTCACAAAAAAATCCACTGAGGTAAACAACTTCTTAACAAGTAGAATTGACCAAATGAAAAGGGAAGCACAAACGTTCAAGGAAAAAAATAACTTCCTAAAAATTAGAACTGGACAAATGGAACCTAATGACTCCATAAGATATCAGGAAACAATAAAACAAAAGCAGAAGAATGAAAAAAAATAGAAGAAAATCTGAAATATCTCACTAGAAAACAAATGATTTGGCAAATAGATCCAGAAGACATAATCTAAGAATCACTGGAATACTGAAAGCCATGATCAAAAAAAAGCATCTGACACCATATTACAAGATGTCATCAGGGAAAATTGCCCAGATATGGGGTAATAGAAATTGAAAGAATTCACTGATCAAATACTGAAGGGGCTCCCAAAATAAAGAAGCATTCCAGGACTATTGTAGCCCATTTCCAGAAATACCAAGGCAAGGGAAAAGTATCACAAGCAGCCAGCAGAAAATAATTCAAATATCATGGAGCCACAGACAGGATTACACAGGACTTAGCAGCTTCTACATCAGAAAACCAAAAGGCATGAAATACTATATTCCAAAAGGGAAAGGAACTAAGATTACAATCAAGACTCATTTATCCAGTGAAACTGAGCATAATCTTCGGGGCAGAGGGCAGAGATGAATAGATATTTAATGGAACAAAAGACTTCCAGCCATTCTTGACAAAAAGACCAGGACTGAAATGAAAATTCCACAATTAAATTTGACACTCAAGAGAAGCATAAAAAGTGGAAACTTAATGAATTCAATAGTTATATTGATTCATGGGAAGATAATAATTAAGGTACTTGATATATGTATGGAAATATTTAAGATACTTAAAAAACTTTTATCACTATTCAGGTGGCAAGGAAGGGTATAAACAGAAGGAAGGGAGTAAGTTGAATAGGATGGGATGATACCCAAAAAAATTAAGGGACAAGAAAGAGGAAAACATAGGGAGAAGAGAAAAGGACAGGGTTATAGGGAAGTATCTCATAAGAAGAGTCAATATAATGGAAGAGAAGATAGTGAGTGGCTAGCAATGCTTGAACCATATCCTCATCAGAGGGATCCTCAAAGAGGGAATAACATCCACACTCAGCAGGCTATAGAAACCCAACTTACTCCATTGGGAAGTAGGAGGAGAAGGGAAATAAGAAAAGAGAAGGATGCGATAAACAGGGGGAAATAAGAATGGAGGGAAATGCATAGTTAGTAATAATAACTGTGAATGTGAATGGAATGAACTCACCCATAAAATGTAAGAGGATAACAGTGAATTAAAAACCAGAGTCCCACAATATGCTATCTTCAAGAAACACATTTGGAGGCAGCTAGATGGCTCAGTGGATTGAGAGCCAAGCCTAGAGTTGAGAAGTCCTGGGTTCAAATGTGACTTCATATATTGTCTATCTGCGTGACCCTGGGCAAATCACTTGACTCCCATTGCCTAGCCTTTACCTATTTTCTGCCTTGCAGCCAATACACAGTGTTGATTCTAAGATAGACAGTAAAGGTTAAAAAAACCCACACATTTAAAGCAGGAAGACATACAGAGCAAAGGCAAGGGGCTAGAGCAAAATCTCTTATGCTTCAGCTAAAGTAAAAAAAACAAACAAAAAAAAAACAGCAGGGGTAGCATCATGACCACAAAGCAAAAGTAAACATTTATCTAACTAAAATAGATAAGGAAATTACATCTTGATAAATTGTATCATAGACAAAGAAGTAAAATCAGTACTAAACATATGCACCAAGTAGCATAGCATCCAAATTCCTAAAGGAAGAGTTGGCTGAATTAGAGGAGGAAATAGTAAAGCTATGCTAGTGGGGCTCTTAGCCTTTTCCTCTTGGGGCTAGATGAACCCAACCAAAAAATAAACAAGAAAGATGTTAAGGAGGTAAACGGAATTTTAGAAAGTTTTGACATGCTAGACTCCTGGAGAGAAGGGAATAGAAAGGAATACGCCATTTTCTCAGCAGTATATGGCACCTTCACAAAAATTGGCCATATGATAGAGTAAAATAACTTCCTAGTCACATGCAGAAAAGCAGAAATACCAAGGGCATCCCTTTCAGACTATAGTGCAAAAAAACTGCTCCAGAAAGACTAAAAATTACTTGGAAACTTCATCTAATCCTAAAGAATGAACAGGTCAAAAAACACGTCATAGAAACAATCAATAATTTCATTAAAGAGAATCTCAAAAAGGAGACAATTCTCGTGAGTTACTTTGCCCAACTACCTACCAATACAGCTGACAATCCAAGTGAAATAGAAGAACGTTTTTAAGTACCGATTGCCCAGAGTAACAGTGGAGGACAAGAACCCAAGCAATCCCATCTCCAAAAAAGAAATGGAACAAGCCAAAAATGAATTCTCTCTGGAGAAGCCCAGGACCAGATGGACTCTAGCAAACACCCAAAGAACCATTGATTCCAATACTATAGTTTAAAATGGGCAAAGAATTCACTTTATGGCCCAAATTTGGTGATGCCAGGAAGAGCAAAAGCAAGGAAGCGAAGCTATGAAACGATCTCCCCAGCAGAGTGATGTGACGTGTCCAACAGCGTACTAGCAGGGACGTGAAAGGGCGACAGCATGTGGACGCCCGCCATGACCAGAGAGGTGTGTTTTGCACCAGGAATGCACAGATGGCTCAATATTAGGAAAACTCCCAGCAGGACTGACTGCCTCAGTAGCGAACCCAACAGAAACCACGTGCCATGTGGCTATCTCGCGAGGTGCAGACAAAGCTCTTCCTTTCTAGCTCTAAAGCCAACAGCGGAGAACACTGGAACGGAGGGAGCTTTCCTTAAAACGGGGATGGCGTCTATCCAGAAGCAGCAGCGAGCATTCTCCGCCGTGGCCAGAGACTAGAAGCCTTTCCAGTAAGATCAGGAGGGCCGCAAGGGGGCCCTGGACAGGGCAGCCAGAGCAGTGAGAGAAGAAGCAGAAGCTGCAGGTACTAAAACGGGCAACAAAGAAAGCTGTCACTCTTTCCAGCCATAAGAGGATCTAGTTAGAGAATCAGCCACAAACGAATCAAAACAATGAACGAAGCGGCAGGATATCAAAGAGACCCACACAAAATCCCGCCAGCCAGAGAAGGAGAAATCCCGCGTTTCAATAACTAGCGACAACATCAAATGCTTGGGCGTCTGCCAAGACAAAGCCAACAATTACACGAACCCTGAGACGGCTTTTGGTGCCTGTCATGTGTGTCTTCTATCTTGACATGCGCAACATGGAAATAGATATTGCAAGAAAGTGCTGGTAGAACCTGTTTCTGACTATTCACCGCGGAGGTGCAGGGAGGGAGAAAACACGAACCCCAAAATGTCCGAAAACAATCGTCCACAACTGTTTCCATATGTGACTAAAAGGAAGAAAGGAGGAAATTTTAAGGGGGGGAAAGAACCACCTGAGCACAACTCTGAAACATTTTCCACACAAATAAGGTCAGATCTAACATGGAAAAACATTCATTACTCCTGTGTGTGTGTGTGTGCGCGCGCACGTGCTGGAGCGCTAGAATAAAAAAATGACAATTCTACCAAAATTAATGCACCTACTCAGTGCCACACCAATCACACCACCAAAAATTATTTCATAGAGCTGGAAAAAAAATTCATCTGGAAGAACAAAAGACCAAGAGGATCGAGGGAGTTGATGACAAAAAAATGTGAAGCTGTACCGGACCTCAAACTGTATTCTTAAATGGCAATTACCAAAACAATCTGGTACCAGCCAAGAGGCAGAGTAATGCAGTGATGGTGAACCTTTTAGAGGGACAGGGCATGTGAAATGTCCTCAGGGGAGGGGGAGGGGGAAGCCCAGCCCCACCCCCACCCCCACCCTATCCCGCTTTCTAGTAATGAACTCTGGTGAACTCTCTGCTGGGGCAACAGCCTGTGTGCCTACAGAGAGGGCTCTGAGTGCCCTCTCTGGCACGCATGCCAAAGGTTCGAAGGAAGTAGTGGGACAATGGAAGAGATTTGGTAATCAGCACACAGTAGTAAATGATGATAGTTTCCTAGTGTTAAATGAACCCAAAGAACCCAGCTTTGGGGAGAAGACTTCACCATTTGACCCAAACTGCTGGCAAACTGAAAAACAGTAGGGCAGAAACTAGGCACAGACCAACACCTCGTACCATACACCAAGATAAAGTCCAAAAGCCTACATGATCTAGAAGTGAAGGATGATACTGCAAGCAAATGGGAGGAGCCTGGAATAGACCTACAGAGAAGGGAAAAGACAAGAGAGAGAACATCATGAGAAGGAAAATTTTTATTACAGCAAATTAAAAAGCTTTTGTATAAACAAAACAAAACAAAACAATGTAACCAAGGTTAGAAGGGAAACAAAAATCTGGGGGAAATCTTACAGGTCTCTGACAAAGGCCTCATTGCTCAAATGGAGAGAGAACTTCTAGGAATACAAGTCACTCTCCGATTGGTGAATGGTCAAAACATCAGAACAGGCAGTCAGTTCTCAGATAAGAAAATCAAAACAATGTTCCTATGCAAATATACTCCAAATCGCGCCTGATTAAAGCAATGCACATTCAAAGAACTCAAAGATACTGTCTCACCCCTATCAGGCTGGCCAATATTACTAAAAAGGAAAATGATAAACGTTCTGGAGGGGATGTGGGAGAAATAAGACACTAATACACTGTTGATGGAACTAGAAACTGATATAACCTAGCAATCTGGAGCAATCTAGAACCATGCCCAAAGGGCCATAAAACTGTGCATGCTCTTTGACCCAGCAATAGTACTAGTAAGTCTGTGTCCCAAAGAGATCAAAGAAAAGGGAAAGGACCTATTTGTACAAAAGTATTTATAGTCCCTCTTTTTTGTGATGGCAAACAACTGGAAACTGAGGCGCGGTCCACCTATTGGGGAATGAATGGCTGAACAAATTGTGGCTTGTGCTTGTGATGGAATATTATTGTGTCATAAGAAATGAACAGGAGTATCTCAGAAACACCTGGAAAGACTTATTTGAACTGATGCAAAGTGAAGTGAGCAGAACCAGAAGAACAATGTGCACAGTGACAGCAATATCATATGGTGAACAACCGTGAAGATCCGAGATAATCCCAAAGGACTCACTATGGAAAAGACATCTGCTTTCAGAGAAAGAACTGAAGCATGCTGTATTTCGATTTCTTTCTTCATCTTTTTCATTCAAGTTTTCTTCCACAAAATGATTAATATGGAAGAATGTTATATATTGTTTACATATACATAAATCTATATTAGTTTGTTTACTGTCTCAGCAAAGGAGGAGAAGAGGGAGAGAGAGAGAGAGAGAGATGGGGGGGGAGAGACAGAGAGAGACAGAGACAGAGAGACAGAGGCAGAGAGAGAGAGAGAGAGGGAGACAGAGAGGGAGACAGAGAGAGGGGGAGAGAGAGAGACACAGAGACACAGAGAGAGAGAGTGAGAGAGACAGAGAGAGATAAAAAGAGGCACAGAGAGAGTGAGAGAGAGAGAGAGAGGCAGAGAGAGACAGAGGCAGAGAGTGAGAGAGACAGAGAGAGGGAGAGAGAGACACACAGAGACAGAGACAAAGACAGAGATGGAGACAGAGAGACAGAGAGAGAAAAAGAGACAGAGACAGAGAGAGGGAGGGAGAGAGAGGGAGACAGAGAGACACAGAGACACAGAGAGAGAGACAGAGACAGAGAGAAATGGAGAGAAAGAGGGAGAGAGAGAGACAGAGACAGAGAGACAGAGGGGGGGGAGAGGGAGACAGAGAGAGAGACAGACAGAGACAGACAGAGAGAGAGAGAGAGAATTTGGGCCTCAAGATTTTTTTAAATGTTTAAGATTGTTTTAAATATTTAATACTTTAATCTGTAATAATAATTTAGATGATTGGATAATCTCTGTTCAGGGGTGGGCAGAGCCAATGTAACAAAAATGACCATTCTGCCTAAATGAATTGACTGATTCAATGCCACCCCCCCCCCAATTATTTTATTGAGCTAAAAAAATAGTAACAAAATTCATTTGGAAAAACAAAGAATGAAGAATATCAAAGGAATTAATGGAAGAAAATGTTAAAAGAAGGACCAGCAGAACCCAGTTGTAACCAGTATTATAAGACAGTGACTGCTTTTAGAATTCTTGAGCACTGGCTAAGAAATCGAAAGGTCAATCAGTGGAACAGAGTCGAGCTCAAATACACAGTAGTACATAATTATAGCAATCTTGTATTTGAGAAATATAAAGATTTAAGCTTTTCCGATAAGAATTCACTGTTTAGTAAAAATTGTTGGGAAAGGTGGAAAGCAGACTGGCAGAAAGTAGGCAGAAGCCGATAGTTCACCCTTTTTGCCAAGATACGGTCAGAATGGACACCCGACCCAGACAGAGGGAGAAGCCATCATTAAAACTAGAGGGCCAGGGCACATATTCCCTGTCAGACTGATGGAAAAGAATTTGTGAATAAGTAAGAAATCGAGATGTCGAATGAATCATTTTGATTACTCTAAATTCAAAAGATTTTGTACAAGTCAAAGGAAATGCCGTCAAGATTGGAAGACAGAAGGCAGACACTGGAGGAGGAGCAGGCTTTCGAGACAGCTGTTTCTCAGAGAAAGGTCTCTTGTCTCAAATGTACAGAGAAGGTTGTCCAGTTGATCAGAATATGGAGGATTCCCTAACTGATAAATGTAGGGACAACCAGAGACCTTCCATTGGAGCAAAGCTCTGGAAAAGACTCCATTCAGCAAAGCTGTGGAGAGAGCAGTGAGAGCAGAGCCCAAGAAAATCAAAGCCATAGTCTAGCTGGTCGGGCCCAGAGCCCCTCAGCTCACCTGAAGTTTCAAACCCTCCCCATTGTACCTTGCTGGACTTTGCAGAAACTAGATGTTCTTACAAGACCCACTGATGTAAACCATTTCCTCTGGGCACTTGGTGTTAAAGATATTTTTAGGGTTGTGACTTAAATCTAAACTAATTTATTGGTCACCATGGGATATCCCAAATAAAATATCCAAGTCAGCTGGAAATTTATGGTGATTTTAATTAATATAGAGGAAAGAAATTAAGAAAGAGAGAGGAAAAGAGTTAATTTAAACTGCTCCAGATCAGGCTGAGCCAGGCAGGAGTTCAAGGCCGTGGCCAAGGGGGCCTCCCCTGAGAGCCAAGGGAAAGGGAGTCAGTCTTATCACTCACCACATGACCGCCTTAAAGAAACTGTCTGAGGGAGCTCCTCCAGACTCACGTTCCAGGATCAAACTTGCACCCAGGCCTGTTCACAGGAAGTCACCAGCCAGATCCATCTCTCTGGGGAAAGAGCCCAAAGAGAGAAAGTGATGCAAAAGGTTTTATATCACTTTCCTTCATCTCATCTGTACCAATGGTAGCTTCAGCTTGACTTAGGCCAGCCCAGGGGTCTGTCAGCCATTTTCTCCATGTCTATCAAAGGCCATCCTCCTAGATACTTGATCCTTAAGTTTGGGAGTAGACATTACTGATTTTGTTAAAGAGAGTATCTTCATTGTTACAATCAGGAGATAGCTAAATCCAATCTTCACAAAGCCCCCAATGATCATTGGAAGACTAGAATGACACTTCCTTATCAAAATAAAATTCTAGTTCTTTTTCTTCTTAATAGTATGGCAACTTCCTTTAGTCTTAGATGCAAATGGGTAAGTGAAATATTACTGCATTCTGTCCTACAGACTTGTGGGATAGAAATTACTTTAAATTGGACCTGTACAAGGGCCTGTTATGTATTCTTGCTTACTCAACATTTTATATACATAGATTTTAGTATTTTGATTCTGATTTTGAATTTTTTCTTTCTACCAAAATTTTAATTTTCTTCCATTTTTTTCTCTATATATTTTGGGGGTTTTTCTCTTCTTTTGATAATTGATTCATAGGACCCCATAACTCAACATTGCATCCTGAGCTGAACTGAATCTCCCCACTTCAGGGGGGGATTGTATTTTAATAAAAATCTCAAGATATTTAATTTTGTTCGAGAAAAGATCTTCAAGGAAGAAGCTTGCTAACTCCTAAATCCAGAGAATGAATTGTTGCAGAAATATGCTGGAAAATCCACACTACATCAAGAAGATCCAGAATGAAATTTGGGTGTGGTTGATTGAAATGAAGTTTGATTGAACATTTGAATGTATACTCTTATGGCAAAAGGGGACTGCCTCCTAATTGGTTTTTGTCAATGTGCCCAGAAAAAATTGGTTTTGCTGTCTGTCTTGCTTCTATTTCCCTCTTCTATCTAATTATTGTAATTTCCTCTTAGAAACTGAATATTATGTACATCTGTAGTTAGAAGTGCTTTAGGACTACAAGATGATTATGTTAAATGATCAGTGGGGAGACTAGTCTCCCAATGATCATCAGGGGGGATTGTGAAGATTGGATTTAGCTATCTCCTGATTGTAACAATGAAAATACTCTCTGGTATTTAGGAGGATGGCCTTTGATAGACATGTGCAGAAAACAGCTGACAGATCGCTGGGCTGGCCTAAGTCAAGCTGAAGCTACCATTGGTACAGATGAGATGCAGGAAAGTGATGTTAAACCATCCATATATTTTGCGTCACTTCTTCTCTTTGGGCTCTTTCCCCAGAGAGGTGGATCTGGCTGGTGACTTCCTGTGAGCAGGCCTGAGTGTGAGTTCGGTCCTGGAACTCGAGCCTGGAAGAGCTCCCTCAGACAGTTTCTTTAAGGCGGTCATGTGGTGAGTGATAAGACTGACTCCCTTTCCCTTGGCTCTCAGGGGAGGCCCCCTTGGCCAAGGCCTTGAACTCCTGCCTGGCTCAGCCTGATCTGGAGCAGTTTAAATTAACTCTTTTCCTCTCTCTCCCTCTCTTTCTTAATTTCTTTCCTCTATATTAATTAAAATCACCATAAATTTCCAGCTGACTTGGGTATTTTAGTTGGGATTTTTCCCTGGTGACCAATCAATTTAGATTTTAAGTCACAACTATAAAATTATCCTTTACATTGGGCTGCATGGTCACACACGACATGTTAATTGATCAGCCTATAGAAAACTCTGTTTAGATTCGATGAGGTAAACTAAGTGTACTGCAAGAGAACGATGAATGTGAAAAGCTTACCTAATCCCTTACCTGCATCACTTTCTCTCGAAAATGCTATAGGTGACTGTCAACATGGAAGTGTAGAAATCCCCAGTTTACTTAGTTTAAAGGTAGAAAGCCCAGGTTTGGACCTTGTCACAGGAGAGTCTCCCCCCCCCCCCCCCCCCCCCCGCCAGGGAAGGTACCACTTCGCCAGACAATGGACATCCACTTCAGGTGGGAGGCAGCATCCCATGCTTAGTCAAGTAGCTCTTTTGTCTCCAGAAGCCTCTCCCAGTATATCACACCCTCCTTCCCAGGATTGAACTCAGGACCTTCAGCTTGGGAGACTGATGCGCTACCTACTGCGCCAAAGCTGAAGTGGCTGTCTATTGTCTGGCAAAGTGGGACCTTGGAGGGGGGGACTCTCCTGTCACAAGGTCCAAACCTGGGCTTTCTACCTTTAAACTAAGTAAAGTGGGGATTTCTACACTTCCATGTTGACATGACCAGTAAAGTACCTTTGATTGCTATGAGCACCTCGAGGCCTCCTGATTGCCAACTGGGTCTGGAGCATTTTCCTTGCAGCCTTTCGGGAACCCTAAATGGTCTGTCAAGCTGGCCCTTGCTAGACTTGACAGCCCTGGGTTCAAATCTGGCCTCAGACACTTCCTAGCTGTGTGACCCTAAGCAAGTCACTCCCCCCCCCCATTGCCTAGCCCTCCCCGCTCCTCTGCCTTACTGCTTCTAAGACAGAAGACAAGACTTAGAAAAGGCAAGGAAAGCAAGCCAGGTCGGCCTTCCTTCTCTGTGCTGTGAGCTCCTCCTTGGTCATCATGCGGCTCCTTTTCCAGCCAGCTTAGCAGTTCCTCTCCTCAGCAGCACAGCCAGGAGCCAGGAGAGGACCCCCCCCCCCCCAGGGAGGAAGACATTCCTACCCGCCCACCCAATCCAGCTTTCCAGGCCAGTAGCCAATCAGCATCCTGGTATCATGACCGGATCCCTGGTGCCAGTGTGGCCAGGAAAACGTGCCCGGGTCAGCTTGGCCTCCCTGGGACCTGGGGGGGCCGCGCCCTAACGCCGGGGAGCCCAGGGAAGCCCACTTACGAGTACATCTGCCCGGCCAGGACCACGTTGGGCCCGGTCCCGGTCAGGGTCCCGGTGCCGCCAATGGTGGCCGCGTAGCAGATACACAGCGTCAGGGCCTTGGCCGTCTTCTTCCTCTCCATCATCTTCTCGGCCTTCCTGTCGCCTCTGTCGCCCGGGCCTTCCCCTGGAAGGAAAGGCAGCGATTGCCCTGGCACCAGCCTCATTTCAGCAAGGATGGCGGGGGCTCCCCACGGGAAGGAGGGACCCTCCCGAGCTCCAGGGCAAACCCACCCCCACGGAAGCCTCCGGGCCGGAGGCTGGGCTCAGGGGGAGGCTCAGCCTCACCATCCACAGCCACGGCTGGTCCCGGAGCGGGCGGGGGGAGGGGAGGGCCGGGATGGGGAGAGCAAGTGGCCAAACCCTCCGTGGCAGCGAACGTCTGTTCTGGGCCCGTCCTGGAGCTGGTCCAGACCGATGCTTGGTCCAGCGAGGCCTGGCTCTCGGGGTCGTCCTTGACCAACAGCTCCACGGTGCCCGGGGAGGCGCAGCCCAGGTCCTCGTCCTCTATCAGCCTCAGCTCTTCCAGCACAGCCTCCACGATGGGCACCATCATGGACGTGGAGGCCGTGTTGCTGATCCACATGGACAGGAAGGCCGTGATGCTCATGAAGCCCATCATCAGTCTGCAGGAGGGACAAGTCACGGCCAGCCTCCCTGACCTCTGCGGCCTCCGTCCCCTCCCCCTCCCGGAAAAGGAGAAAGAGCGCCTACAGGCCAGGGGCGACTCCGACCAAGAGGAGGGTGCGCAGGGCGATCCTCTTGTGAATGTTCCAGTGTTCCACGGCCACGGCCACGATCAGGCTCCCCAGGAAGAGCATCGTGGTGTCCTTCATGTACTGGACACACACCTGGGGGGCAGCAGAGAGTCCATCTTCCTGCCTGCGCCCAGGGCTAGGGATGGCACTTCTGCTCCCCGGGAGCCTGCCCTGAATCTGCCATCGGAGAGACCTTGGACAAGTCCTTGTGCCTCTGGCGTTCCCCTTTCTGAGCCACAGGGCACTGAGGCAGGGGTGGGCGGCACCAAGTGCCCCCCCAAAGGAAAGCAAACTCTCCAATCTGACGTACCTGCTTGGCTTCCATGACTTTGAACAAAGGGAAAAGCAAGGCAGGAAAGAGGGACGTCACAGGCAGGGGGATGACCTCGGTGCACCAGTACACGGCCATGAGGATGATGACGAAGCCACAGCGGACCATCTGCAAGCAAGCAGAGCGGCGTCCAGCGGCAGCCCCTCCCCTCTCGGACAAAGGAGGGCCAGCGCTCTCCTCGCCTCGCCTTCTCCCACTTCTCTCTTCAGCCAGCCTCAGCCAGCCCACGAACTGCACCGGGGGAGGGAGGGGCAGGAGCTGGCGCCTCGCTGCCCCGCGGTGCGTGTGGGTCCGGCGGGGGAAATCGAGGCACCGCCAGGCAGCCTATGCGCTCGGCCGGGAAAGAGGCCCCTCCCGCCGTGGGATCGGAAAAAAGGCTGCCGCCACCGGGGCTGGGCGGCGCGGTAAGTCCCCAGCCTCGGTGTCCCTCGAGGGCACCTCCGGGCCTCCCGCGTCCCCGGCCGGCGGGAGGGACCGCGGCTTAGCGAAGGAAGTCCCCGCCTCCTGGAGCACGAAGAGCCCCTCTTCTGGGGGAGGGCCGCGGCTCCACTGGAAGCGCCCTCTGGCCGGGCCGCACACTCGGAGTTCCCGGACACCCCAACACCTGGCCTCCCCCAGTCCTGGCGGCTCCAATCCAGGAGGCACGCCCGCCCGCCCGCACGCCTGGCTCCGGGCTCCCAACCCCGGCCGGCCGGCCCGCTCCAGCGCACCAAAGCACTCCCCTCCCCCCAGAGGCCCCGCCCCGCCAGGCGGGGTAAAGCTGGGGGGCGGGGCGAGAGCGCCGGGGCCCATCCAGGACGGCACTCGGACCCCTCCTGAGCCTCGCCAAAGAGCGGGTGATGGAGCTGCGCACTGCATGCCGGGGGCCGCAGAGGCGGGAGGGAGCCTCAGGACGGGCAGCTCCGGGAGCCCGGGGTTAGTTCTCCCGCCCAGCCTCTCCCCCTTCCCGGAGCGCAGCCCAAGGGGGAGGGAGTGCCCTGGGGCTCCCAGGGAGATCCGGAGCCCTGGAGCGGGGTTCGGGGGCCCAAGGGGGCTGCCAAGGGTAAGAGCGGACCAACAAATGAGCCGGGGAGGGGCGAGTGAAGAGACAGACACGCTGGGGGGGGGGGGGGGGAGAGCCAGCGAGACGGACAGACAGACACACGGACGGGGAGAGAACGAGATCCGCAGGAAGAAAGGAAGAGGAGAGAGAAGCCCGAGCGCCACCCAGCCCAGAAGGGGGCCCCGATCGGCCTCGCTCGGTAGAATGCCGCCTCCCAGCCCTGCCACCGGAGCCGCTCCTTTTGCCTTCCACGCAGTCCTCCCGGCGAGCCGCGCTGCCGTTTAAAAAGGGATCTTCCCTGGCCCCGGCTCCCTCCCAGCCCCGCCAAGCCCTCAGGACACGGGCTCCGGCCGCGCTTCACCTTCTGGTGGAAGAAGAACACGCTGGGCAGCAGCAGCAGCGGCGTGCCGAACAGGATCAGGGCACTCTGGAACTTCTTGAGCCACCGCAGCGTCTCGCCCATCTTCTCCGGAGGAGCGAACCCGAAGTGAAGGGACCGCTACGCGCGCCGCCGCCTTAAGTAGCCCCGGCGGGGGGCGGGGCCTTCTCCTTGCCCCCTCCCCCCCTCCTGGCCCCCACCTGAAGCGGGGAGGGAGGGGGAGGGGAGCTCCCTCCTCTGCCCTCAAGGGCTCAGACGCCCTCCTTCCCTCCCCACTCCGCAAGGGGCAGCGCCCTGAGGTGGGGGCGCCAGGTGCCCCGCCCGCCCGCAGACGCTGACGAGGAGGGTTCCGGGAGGTGCCACGCAGCTTCTTTCTGCCCAGGGATTTCAGCGCTCGGCTATGCAGTAACGGCCGCTAATGTGTCCGACCTAGCTCTCCCCCACTCCGGCCCACGAGGCTCCAACCGCGGTTCCGTCCTCCCCTCCTCGCGCCTTCCCAGAACTGGACCGAGCTTAGGGCGGGAAGCCTCGACTAGTGGCCGTCCACTGGGCGATCCAAGGCCGGGGAACCGGCTCTGCACAGAGCCCGACGGGCGCTCCTCTGGCTGTCCGCCCCTGCTCCCTGGGCTCTCCGCAGCCCCACCCCACCCTCCTCCCAGACGGACTCCCTGCTGGGGTACGCGCGGCTCCCTCCCCTCGGCCCACTCCCGACCCGCAAAGCGGAGGCCGGGCTGCCCGAAGGGGCCTGGAGCGACTCCTCCAGGAGAAGCCCTGGACCGCACCGGGATGAGGAAGGGCAGCCGGGCTCCCGGCGAGGCCGCCCTGCTTAGAGGAGGGTGCCCGGGAAGCTCCGGAGGCCTCTGGCCTGTTCAGTTTGGCCTGGAGGGAGGGATGGAGGCCCCGAGTTGGGAGCTACCCGTGGACACTCGCTGCATCAGCCTCGAAACAACGAGACTTGGGTTCAAATCTGCCCCAGACATTTAATAGCTGTGTGACCCTAGGTAAGTCACTTAACTCAGCCTCCGGTTCTTCATCTGTGGAATGAGCTAGAGAGGGAGATGGCAAGCCAGGCCCCAACGGGGTGGCGAAGGGTTGGACGGAGCAGCCGATGTTCCACCGACGAGCCACCGACCCGCTCGCTCCTCCCGGCCAGCAGCAGCAGCACAAGGAGCCCCCTGGCTGCCGGGGAAAAGCCCCCTTTCTTGGGGGGCTACTTCTCGGGGTGGGGGGGCAGCGGGCCGCGGCAGAGCCAGAGCGGTGCTGGGGCGCCCTAAGGAAAGGGAGGGGGGCTGCGGAGCCGCGGTGAGCCTGGGAAAGCTGCCCAGGCTGCCAGCCCCAGGCCAGGAACCGCAGGGCTTCCCTCTGAATTGCCTCTGGGGCCCAAGCGTGGGCCAGAGCTCCGCTCTCCCCCCCCCCCCCCAGGACTCTACTGGCAGCTGAGGCCCGGGAGCCCCTGCTGAAAAGGCGCAGTGCTCCGGGGACTGAGCAGGGACTTGCAGGGACGTCTCCAAGGCGTCTCCCTCCCAGACACTAGGCAGCTGCCCTGCTATCCCCCCCACTAAACGGGAGCCGAGCCCTGGATCTCCCGTCTTGGACCACTGCAGCCAGAACTGCACAGCGGGGCAAGTGACTTGTCCAGGGTCACCCCGCTAGGATGTGCTGAGGCTAGCTTGGAACCCAGAATCTCTGAGCCTCAGTCCTGGGGCTCAAGCCACCAAGCCACCAGGCTACTGGGCTACCAAGTTTCCCTTGCCAATTGTCTTTTGAAAATGCCAGCGCTACTGAAACTGGACTTGTGAAGGGGAGCCAAGGAAGCAGCAGAGTGAGGGCGGCTCTGCCAGCATGACCAAAGAGGAGAAAGTGGAGCAGAGCAAATGCGAATCCTGCCCAGAAGCTCAGGAAAAGTCCACGGGGGTCTTTGGAGCAGCCAGTTCTGCTCAGGGAGACCCCTAGGCAGACAAACTGACGGCAGATGGGCAGACGGGCAGGCAGACAGAGAGAGAGGCAGGGAGATCTGCCTCCAGGGAGGGCAGCCAGAAGCAGGCATGGAGAGGGAGACTCCCTGAGCTGCCCTGGGGAAGGGACAAGGCCAGCAAGCAGCACAGATCCAGGGCAGACTCAGCTGGAGCCCCGCAGGCACACACCGCACATGGCAGAGCCATTCCAGGTGAGCAGGCCCCGGGCAGAGCACCGAGGAAGGAGGAAGGAAGAAGCCAAGAAGAGCAGCAAAGCTGCGGCTCAGAACGAAGGAAACCAGCTGTGGCACCTCGGGATTTATTGCCACCTTGGCCCGCACAGCTTCCCAGCTGACTGCCAGGCCCACAGCGGTCGGAGGGAGCAGCAGAAAGACCTGGTGGGAAGGCGTCAAACTTACAGACTCCCAGCCTGATCCTCACAGGCCCCCAGAGAGCGAGGGGCCACATGATCGGCCCCAGCCGCCCTCTGGAAGTAGCAAAGCTCTGCCCGGAAATCAAAGGAAAGCCGGCTGGAAGGGTGAGAGGACCAAGCAGAAGTCCTCCTTGGGGCGCGATCATGGGCCACGGTTCCAGAGCTGAGCAGGAAAGCGGCCACCTGGTCAGAAAGACGCTAGTGGGATGCCTTCCCTGGCTGTGGGTGCAAAGCTGCCGCATTGTCCATCTGCGAAGCCAGGTGGCAGTCCCAGGGTAAGAGGGACGCTAGCACACACCAGCGCTTGTGGCCACAGGTGAGCCGGGGACCCTGGTGGAAAAGGGTCCTTCCCGATGCTCACAGCAGAGCACAGTACTCGAGGCACCTCTCCTTAGATCGAAATACCTGGGCAGAACTGAAACTAGCTCTGAAGGCAGCAGCACCACACCAAGAGTCTGAAGCTCAGAACCCATGCTCCCTTCCACAGGGATGGAGGCCACCCAGGACAGTTTTTTAAAGCCAAAAGGAAATTGTTTTAGCTTAACTTAATCAAGCACTTGGAGTGCTCCACCCTTTTAATTTATTAGTCAGGAACTCCTGAATCCTTTGATAAGGGTTCACACCACCAGAGGACAGGAGGTGGATCCTACAAACGCTGACCTTTGGGCAGTGCTAGGCAAATTAAGAGACTTTGATTCGTTCCCGAGATATGATAGACCAGCCCACAGTGAAAGGAAGGAGGAACCTGAGCAATGGGAAGAGACAAGGAGAAAACGGCTTATAAAGCCAGCCAAGAGCATTCTGGGTCACTTCTGCTTCTTCTGCTCTGGTGGCTCTTGCTGAGGGAGGACCTCTGTGTTGGTGTCTCTGCGTTGGATTCTTCTGCATTGGAGGATTTTCGGATTTTCTGCATTGAAGGACTTGTGCTTTGGAGGTTGAAACTCTCCCGCTCCTCTGGCTGGAGATTGGGGAGGGAGCTAGATTTCTTTGAAACAGACTTGGAGTGGTAGACTAGACAATTCCCCTCTCACCTTCCTACATTTCCCTCTTTACTATCTTTACCCTGCTGTAATAAAGCTGCTAACAGCCTCGTGACTTAAAGAGTTAAGACACAGATTCAGAAGAAGACAATAAAGTCAGGACTACTCCTAGACAATGAAGAAAGATCAGTAATTAACACTGATGCACCAAATGATCCCACATCCAGATTTTGAAGGGAGAAACTAGAAGAGCTTAAAGAGGAAATAAACAGTAAAACTACTAGCAGGTGATCTCAACTGTCTGCTATCAGAACTAGATAAATCTAACCAAAAAACCATAAATAAATAAGGGAAGTGAATGAAATGTTAGAAAAAAATAGATTTAATAGACATCTGGAGAAAATTGGATGGGGATAAAAAGGAATACACCTTTTCAGCAGCACATGGTACATATACAAAGATTGATCATGTACTAGGGCATAAAATACGCTGCAAACAAATGCAGAAAAGCAGAACTAATAAATGCAACTTTTCCAGATCATAATGCAATAAAAATTAAAATTGTAGCATACCAGGCATGTTAGCATCTGAAAAGTATGACTGATGTATTGATATTGTATTTCCAGACATATGGTCAGACCTCTTGATGTTCATTGTATGGAAATGGACAGTCCAAAGCACTAGCATAGGATGGGCAAATTCATGGGCTGGGCCTTGGCGGCCATGGCTCCAACTACTCCACTGAGCTACCCAGCTTCCCCCTCCTTCTTCCTTTTTTAAATGCATTTCTCTTCCTCATCCCTTAACTTCATTTTTTAAGATATCCTCCTAGGGGCAGCTGGGTGCCTTAATGGATTGAGAGCCAGGCCCAGAGATGGGAGGTCCTGGATTCAAATCTGACCTCAGCCACGTCCCAGCTATGTGACCCTGGGCAAGTCACTTGACCTCCAGTGCCTAGTCCTTACCACTCTTCTGCCTTGGAGCCAATACACAGTATTGACTCCAAGATGGAAGGTGAGATTTAAAAAAAAAAAGGAAGAAAGAAATAGAATGGAGTACATTATCTCCCACGAAAGAGCTTTTACAGTGGAGGAAAAGATGGGGGAGGTGGGGAAGAAAGAACTTGGGTGTAACTCTTGTCAGAAATGACTCAAAGAAGGAAGAATATACACAGTCAATTGGGGATAGAAATCTGTCTTACAAGAAAGGAAGGGGATGCTGATAGAAAAGAGGGAAATTGGGGGTGCAGTGATCAGAAGGCCAACATTTTTGAGGATAAGACACTGAAAATCGTGACAAGGATAAGTGGGGGGTCGGATGGAGAGTAACACACAGTAATCACAATGGGGCAAAACTTTGACAAAGCTCCTGAGAGAGGACTGATTTCTCAGACACATGGAGAAACGTGTTAAATGGGTAAGAATGCAAGCCATTCCCCATTTGATAAATGACTAAAGGCTATGAACAGGAAGTTCACAGGTAAAGTAATTAAAGCTCTCCATAGTCCATAGGGAAAATAGACTCTAAGCACATTAAAACAACTGTGAGGTGTACCTCCCCTCCCTCAGATACATGGGAGGTTGGTATCTCAGAATCCTTGTAATTTGAGTTTCTCTAATCAAGTTATTCAGGAGCATTTTTTCATATAACTATATATAGTTTTAATGTCTTTATCTGAGAATTGTCTATTCAGAGCCTTTGACCATTTATCAACTGGGGAGTGATTTGCATTCTGATAAATTTGTCTCTATATATTTGAGAAATTAGGTTGTTGTGAGAGACATTTACTATAAAAAAATGATCCCCCCACTTCTGGGTTAACATGGCTGCAATCTAGACTCGAATCACTTCCTCTCCCCGGCACCGAACGAAATGGACTACCTCAAAAGAGCATAAAAATCACCTTTGGAAGAACAGAGGGACTCTCCAATACCCCACAGAAATGAATGTACGTGGGGCTTGAACATTTCCACACTACAAGGAGGAGGAAAACCTCGCACAAAAACATGAACTAGCCTCCCCTCCCCACCACCACCCCCACCAAACCAGAGTAAGGTATCAGAGCACTCACTGGGACAGCGAGTGAGTGAGGAGCATCTCTGTCTGGGGGTCACACCAGGGTCCTTGGGATCTAAAGACTGCAAGGAAAAGACCTCTCAGGGCGGTTTCACAGGAAAATCCTGCACTGAGCGAAGGGGCAGCTGTGGTGAGAGGCTGCGCTGAGCAAAGGGGTGGCCACACTGAGAGTCTGCGCTGAGCAAAGGGGCCCGTGCTCTAAGAAACCTCGGAGTCTGGGAAGAACTAGTCCGAGGTAACCTAAATTCACAGAAAACCCGCCCATATCACGCAGACTACAGACCAAAAAGGAAAGGGGAATAAAACCACCAAAGGGATGGCTCACATGGCCCAAAATCAAGCCTCGAGAAAGAAAGGGAAAAAGGTGGCTATTGAAAACTTTTATGGCAGTAGTACCCAAGGAAAAGAAGAGAAAGAGGATGAAACCCAAACAAAATCAAAACATGCCTCCCAAAATGGAAATTATCCACAAGCTCTGGAAGAACTCAAATTGGAGCTTACCCAAAAGATGGAAACCTTCTGGAAAGAAAAATGGGAGAAAGAGATCAGCAGTCTGATAGACAAGACTTCACAATTGGAGAAAGAGCTGGAAGCATCTAATAGCAGGACAGACAAAGCTGAAAAGCAAAACCAATCCCTAACGACCAGAATTAAGCAACTGGAAGACAGTTAGCATGCAAAACAGCAAGAATTAAGAAAGCAAAGCCAAAAAATTAATGAATTAGAAGAAAACACAAAATATCTCACTGAAAAGGTCACAGACCTGGAAAACAGAGGAAGAAGAGACAACGTGAGAATTATTGGTCTGCCCGAAAAACCAGAGATAAATTAAAAAAAAATCTCGATGCTATACTACAGGAGATTATAGAAGAAAATTGCCCACATGTTCTGGAGCAAGGGGGCAAAATAGAAATAGAAAGGGTTCATAGAACATCCTCTATACTAAATCCCCAAAAGACAACCCCCAGGAATGTAATTGCCAAATTCAAGAGCTTCCAAGAAAAGGAGAAAATCCTACAAGAAGCCAAGAAGAGCTTCAGATATAGGGGGGCTCCCATAAGGATCACACATGACTTAGAGGCTAACACACTAAGAGACCACAAAGCATGGAACACGGTATTTAGAAAGGCAGGAGAGCTGGGTCTCCAACCAAGAATCAACTACCCAGCAAAACTGACTATATACTTCCAGGGGAAAGTATAGGCATTCAACAAAATAGATTTCCAAGCATTTGCTAAGAAAATACCAGAACTTAGTGGAAAATTTGATATCCAAGCACAGAAAGCAAGAAAAACATGAAAAGGTAAATATGAAAGAAAGGGAAAAGCAGATAAATCTTATCTTTTTCTTTAAGTCAAACTCTCTTCTATAAGGACTACATTTACATCAAATTATATATATTAATATGTGGGGAAAATGTATTGTGTAACTCAAAAATTGTATGCATCATAAGAGTAGTTAGAAGAAACATGCATAGGGAAAGATTGGGGCATCAAGAAGATTTGGTGAAAGTGGGGGCAAAGAAAGGAAAAGGGAGGGGGGAAGCATTGACAATACTAAGACTTACTTCAAGAAATGGGGGGGACTAAATAGAATAATCTTTCCCATACAAAGATACACATGGGAAGGGGAGGGGAAGAACTCTCATATGAGAAGGAGAGGAAGAGAGCGTGAAGTGGAATTACTTAAACCTTACTCTCAGTGAAATCAAATCTGAGAGGGAAGAACATCTAGATCCAATGGGATCCTGAATTCTATCTTATCCAACAGGGTAAGAAAGAAAGGAAAATTAAGGAGGGGGAGGAGGGAGGAAGTATAAAAAGGGAGGGAAGGAGAGGGGGAGGGGAAGGGAGCATAAAAAGGGAAAGGCTAGAAAGGGAAGCATATCAAGGGAGGGGACTAGGGGGACTGACCTAAAGTAAATCACTGGTTCAAAAGGATATAGCTAGGGAAGAAAGGTCAGAATTAGGGGAAGATATCAAAATGCCAGCAAATCCACAAGTGACAATCATAACTTTGAATGTGAATGGGATGAACTCACCCATAAAACGTAGACAAATAGCAGATTGGATTAGAACCCAAAACCCTACCATATGTTGTCTTCAAGAAACACATATGAGGCGGGTTGACACTCACAAGGTTAGAATTAAAGGTTGGAGTAAGACCTTTTGGGCCTCAACTGATAGAAGGCAGGAATTGCAATCATGATATCTGACAAAGCCAAAGCAAAAATCGACCTGATTAAAAGGGATAGGGAAGGTAAATATATTCTGTAAAAAGGGAGTATAGACAATGAGGAAATATCACTAATCAACATGTATGCACCAAATGGTATAGCATCCAAATTTTTAATAGAGAAACTAGGAGAATTGAAGGAGGAAATAGACAGTAAAACCATATTAGTGGGAGACTTGAACCAACCACTATCAAATTTAGATAAATCAAACCAAAAAATAAACAAGAGGTAAAAGAGGTGAATGAAATCTTAGAAAAATTAGAGTTAATAGACATATGGAGAAAAATAAATAGGGACAAAAAGGAATACACCTCAGCACCACGTGGCACATTCACAAAAATAGATCATACACTAGGTCACAGAAACATGGCACTCAAATGCAGAAAAGCAGAAATAATAAATGCAGCCTTTTCAGATCACAAGGCAATAAAAATATTGATCGGTAAGGGTACATGGAGAGCCAAATCAAAAATTAATTGGAAATTAAATAATATGATACTCCAAAATCAGATAGTTAGAGAAGAAATCATAGAAACAATTAATAATTTCGTTGAAGAAAATGGCAACGGCGAGACATCCTTTCAAACCTTATGGGATGCAGCCAAGGCAGTACTTAGAGGAAAATTCATATCCCTGAGTGCATATATTAACAAATTAGGGAGGGCAGAGATCAATGAATTAGACATGCAAATCAAAAAACTTGAAAACAAAAAAATTAAAAACCCCCAGAAGAAAACCAAACTAGAGATCCTAAAAATTAAGGGAGAAATTAATAAAATCAAAAGTGACAGAACTATTGAGCTAATAAACAAGTCTAGAAGCTGGTACTTTGGAAAAACAGACAAAATAGACATAGTACTAGTTAATCTAAATTAAAAAAGGAAAGAAGAAAGGCAAATTAATAGCATCAAGGATGAAAAGGGGGATCTCACCTCCAATGAAGAGGAAATTAAGGCAATCATTAAAAACTACTTTGCCCAACTATATGGCAATAAATATACCAACCTAGGTGATATGGAAGAATATTTACAAAAATATAAATTGCCTAGACTAACAGAAGAAGAAATAGAATTCTTAAATAATCCCATATCAGAAAATGAAATCCAACAGGCCATCAAAGAACTTCCTAAGAAAAAATCCCCAGGGCCTGATGGATTCACCAGTGAATTCTATCAAACATTCAGAGAACAGTTAATCCCAATACAATACAAATTATTTGACATAAGCAAAGAGGGAGTTCTACCAAACTCCTTTTATGACACAAACATGGAACTAATTCCAAAACCAGGCAGGCCAAAAACAGAGAAAGAAAACTATAGACCAATCTCCCTAATGAATATAGATGCAAAAATCTTAAATAGGGTTCTAGCAAAGACTCCAGCAAGTGATCAGAAGGGTCATCCACCATGATCAAGTAGGATTTATCCCAGGGATGCAGGGCTGGTTCAATATTAGGAAAACCATCCACATAATTGACCACATCAACAAGCAAACCAACAAGAACCACATGATTATCTCAATAGACGCAGAAAAAGCCTTTGATAAAATACAACACCCATTCCTACTAAAAACACTAGAAAGCAGAGGAATAGAAGGGTCTTTCCTAAAAATAATAAACAGTATATATCTAAAACCATCAGCTAATATCATCTGCAATGAGGATAAACTAGATGCATTCCCAATAAGATCTGGAGTGAAACAAGGATGCCCATTATCACCTCTACTATTTGACATTGTACTAGAAACACCAGCAGTAGCAATTAAAGAAAAAGAAATTGAAGGCATCAAAATAGGCAAGGAGGAGACCAAGTTATCACTCTTTGCGGATGACATGATGGTCTACTTAAAGAATCCTAGAGATTCAACCAAAAAGCTAATTGAAATAATCAACAACTAGCAAAGTTGCAGGATACGAAATAAACCCACATAAATCATCAGGATTTCTATATATCTCCAACACCGCTCAGCAGCAAGAACTAGAAAGAGAAATCCCATTCAAAATCACCCTAGATTATATAAAATACTTAGGAATCTAACTCCCGAGACAAACACAGGAACTATATGAACACAACTACAAAACACTTTCCACACAACTAAAACTAGATCTAAACAATTGGAAAAACATTAACTGCTCATGGATAGGACAAGCCAATATAATAAAAATGAACATCCTACCCAAACTTATTTATTTAGTGCCATATCTACCAAACTATCAAGAAACTTTTTTTATAGAATGACAAAAAATTATAACAAAATTCATTTGGAAGAACAAAATATCAAGGATATCCAGGGAAACAATGAAAAAAAAATACAAAGGAAGGAGGCCTTACAGTCCCAGATCTCAGACTATACTATAAAGCAGTGGTCATCAAAACAATTTGGTACTGGCTAAGAGACAGGAGGATCAGTGGAATAGACTCAGGGTAAGTGACCTCAGCAGGACAGTTTATGACAAACCCAAAGATTCCAGCTTTTGAGATAAAAATCCACTATTTCATAAAAACTGCTGGGAAAATTGGAGGACAGTGTGGGAAAGATTAGGATTAGATCAATACCTCACACCCTACACCAAGATAAATTCAAAATGGGTGAATGACTTGAACATAAAGAAGAAAACTAAGTAAATTAGGTGAACACAGAATAGTATACTTGTCAGACCTTTGGTAAGGGAAAAGATTTTAAAACCAAGCAAGACTTAGAAAAAGTCACAAAATGCAAAATAAATAATTTGGAATATATCAAATTAAAAAGGTTTTGTACAAACAAAACCAATGTAACTAAAATCAGAAGAAAAGCAACAAGTTGGGAAACAATCTTCATGAAAACCTCTGACAAAGGTTTAATTACTCAAATTTACAAAGAGCTAAATCAATTGTACAAAAAATCAAGCCATTCTCCAATTGATAAATGGGCAAGGGACATGAACAGGCAGTTTTCAGCCAAAGAAATCAAAACTATTAATAAGCAAATGAAAAAGTGTTCTAAATCTCTTATAATCAGAGAGATGCAAATCAAAGCAACTCTGAGTTATCACCTCACACCTAGCAGATTGGCTAACATGACAGCAGAGGAAAGTAATGAATGCTGGAGGGGATGTGGCAAAGTCGGACATTCATGCATCGCTGGTGGAGTTGTGAATGGATCCAACCATTCTGGAGGGCAATTTGGAACTATGCCCAAAGGGTGATAAAAGACTGTCGGCCCTTTGATCCAGCCATACCACTGCTGGGTTTGTACCCCAAAGAGATCATAAGGAAAAAGACTTGTACAAGAACATTCATAGCTGCACTCTTTGTGGTGGCCAAAAATTGGAAAATGAGGGGATGCCCTTCAATTGGGGAATGGCTGAACACACTGTGGTATATGTTGGTGATGGAATACTATTGTGCTAAGAGGAATAATAAAGTGGAGGAGTTCCATGGAGACTGGAACAACCTCCAGGAAGTGATGCAGAGCGAGAGGAGCAGAACCAGGAGAACATTGTACACAGACTCCTCCATTAGGGACAATGCAATGTCCCTGAACAATCTGCAGGGATCTAAAAAATACTACCCACAAGCAGAGGATAAACTGTGGAAGTTAAAACACCGAAGAAAAGCAACTGCTTGACTACAGGGATTGGGGGGATATGACTGAGGAGAGACTCTAAATGAACACTCTAATGTAAATACCAACAACACGGAAATGGGTTCGAGTCAAGAACACATGTGATACCCAGTGGAATCATGTGCCAGCTATGGGAAAGGAGGTGGGGGGGGAGGAAAAGAAAATGATTTTTGTTTCCAATGGATAATGTTTGGAAATGACCAAATAAAATAATGTTTAAAAAAAGATCCCCCAATTTGCTGTTTCCCTTTTAATCTTGGTAGCATTGCTTTTGTTCATGTAGAAACCTTTTAATTTAAAGAAATCAAAATTACCCATTTAACTTTTTGTAATGCTTTCTTTGTCTTGTTTGGTTGTAAATGCTTTCTTAAGTGTAAATCTGACAGGTTAAAACTTTCCCATGTTCCCCTAATTTGTTATTTCTAGATCAAGTATCCATTTTGACTTTATCTTGGTGTATGGTGTGACATGCTAGTCTATGCCTAGTTTCTGCCATGCCATTTTCTATTTTTCCCAGCAGTTTTTGTTAATGTGAGTTTTTCCCCCAGTGGCTTGGGATCTTTGGGTTTATTTGACACTCTATCACTACTGACTGGAGAAAGGCAAATTTAAACAACTCTGGAGATTATTCCTCATTCTTATCAGATTGGCTTATATGAGAGAAAAGTTAAATGACAAACATTGGAAGAAGTATGGAAAAATAGGTACACTGAGGCATTGTTTTTTTCACTTTGTTTTTTTCTTTTTCCATTTGAATAAGTTTATTTAGTCAATTTAGAACATTATTCCTTGGTTACAAGAATCACGTTATTTCCCTCCCTCCCCTCTGCCCCCCCTTCCCACAGCCAACATGCAATTTCAATGCAAATTGGGTATTACATGTGTCCTTGATCAGAACTCATTTCCATGTTGTTGTTTGCACTAGGATGTTCATTCAGAGTCTACATCCCCAACCATATCCCTTCAACCCATGCATTCAAGCAGTTGTTTTTCTTTTGTGTTTTTACTCTGGCAGTGTTTCCTCTGGATGTGGATAGTGTTCTTTCTCATAGGTCCCTCCAGGTTGTTCAGGATCACTGCACTGCCACTAATGGAGAAGTCCATTACGTTCGATTGTGCCACAATGTATCAGTCTCTGTGTACAATGTTCTCCTGGTTCTGCTCCTCTCGCTCTGCATCACTTCCTGGAGGTTGTTCCAGTCTCCATGGAATTCCTCCACTTTATTCTTCCTTTGAGCACAATAGTATTCCATCACCAACAGATACCACAGTGTGTTCAGCCATTCCCCAATGGAAGGGCATCCCCTCATTTTACACTACTGCATTGTTGATGGAGTTGCAAAATGATTCCAACCATTATAGGGAACAATTGGGATGCCAAAAGGGCTACACATCTGTGCATAATACCACTAATAGGACTGTACCCCCAAAGAGATTGAAGCAAAAGGAGGAGGATGTTCACATACATCTTTTTGAAATTGAAAGATTCTCACCAGCTGGGGAATGGGATAAGTTGTGGTACATGATTGTGATGGACTTAGAATTGTGATGGAATTAGAATTGAAACTGAGTATCCATTCCAAGGCAGAAGAGTGGTAAGAGCAAGGTAATAAGGGTTAAGTGACTTGCCCAGGGTCACACAGGAATTTTCTGAGGCCAAATTTGAACTCAGGACCTCCTATCTCCAAGCCTGACTCTATCCACTAAACCACCTAGAAGCCTACAGTGATGGGAAGTAGGAACTGGGGAGCCCCCTGCTGAGCAAGTGTCAGTTGCTGACAGTGAGGACTGGCAGTTTTGGGGAAGGTGGCTGCTGGGGTGAGTTGGTCATTGGGGGTTGGTTGCTGGTAGTGTGGTTGGCATTCATTGCCAGAATATAAAGGCAGGCCTGAGCTTACTGAGAGAGTTTTTGACTTTAGCCTTTAGAGGGCTTTTTGCCTCTGGGATCTCTAGAGAGCAGGAGGTCTGTGTCATAGGCAAGGATCTGCTGGCAGTTGGCTGCTATAGAAAACTGACTGAAGTTGAGTGAGTGAGTGAGTGTGGCTGGCTCTTGTTTTAGGGAGTTAGTGAATCATTAGAGACAGTGTAGGTTAGATAGGCCTGCTGTTTGCCAGGCAGAAGCAGCTGTCCTGAGAAGACACTTAGAGGTAGTTAGTAGGGATTTGAGGTGTGTTGACAGGGTATCAGATCAATAATCTTTCCTCTTTGCTCTCTGTTCTGTTGAACTGCTCTCCTCGATCTCCCCAAACCCCCATTTTAACCCTTACAATACCTAAGCCAGGGAAGCCCGAAGAAAGAAAGAAAACTACAACGCAGGTTCACCGTCTCCCTTCTGCCCTCCGCCACTGCTCAGCAAAGGCGGTCTTTGTGCAGCGTCCCACAGGAAGAGTCACTCTGGAGCTTTGGCCAAGAGGGCCAGAGGTCAGTCCCTGACTGCTCCTTTGGGCCCTCAGCAGGCTCAGCCCACACTACTGCCCGGGGATCCCAAATGCTGGCTCCACACTTCTGGACCTCTGCTCTTCTGCTCCCTCCCTGCCTGCCTGCTTGTGGCACACACTGCTGGCGCTACAGACTAGACTGTGTGGAGGCCCCCGGCTTCCTGCTCCACACAGGCTCTCCCAGCCTGTGGCACCCCCCAGGTCAGGGTACTGGGACAGGGTGCTACATCACTGAGTTCAAGGCTCCAGAGCCCAAACGGGGCGGCGGGATCCTGGCAGAAGTCCCACAAGTGAATCTCTGCTGTCAGCCAGCTCCAGGGAGTCCTCAGAGTGGAGGGATTCCTTCTCGTGCCCTGGCAGCCCGCGCTCTTGTGGAGCTCCGAAGCTTGCCCAGGGGGGACAGAAGGAGGCACTTGGGCCGGCCGCCGCCTCACTGCAGGTCCTGCAGGCACAGCACTGGCTCCAGCCTCCCTCCACATGGGGGCGGCCCCATCCAAGGCTCCTCCCCTCCCCCCACTCCCGAACTTTCCCATAGCCTGGATGAAAGGCTCCTTGTCCTCTGCCTGCCAACCGGGCATCCGGGGCAGCCCCAGCCTCCAGCGGCAGCCAGCTGGGCCCCGGAGGGTTGCTGAGAGCCAACAGGGGAGGGCCCTGCACACTAGCTGGTCTGGCCAGGGCCTGGCTGAGGCCCTTTGCTGCTCCTCCAGCCCTCAGCACAGTTCCCAGCCCACAGTAGGTGCTTCATCGTTGACTGAGCAGCACAGACAAACCCGGTCCGTGCCCTCAGCACACGTATGTACACGGCTTCAGGAAGGCTTCTCTGGCAGACTTTAGGGGCCGGGATGGAGACGCCTTGTGCCTATCATTTCCCTTGAAGTGAATTCCTCTCCTCCCCCCACCATCTACTCCCCTCTAATCTGTGCCAATTCTTTTTGAAACCGGGGGAGGCGATGGGGGTCAAGGGACTTGCCCAGGGTCACCCAGCTGGGAAGGGTCTGAAGGAGGTCACATTTGAACTCAGGACCTCCCATCTAGTCTAGGCCAGGCTCTCCATCCACTGAGCTGCCCCTATTCACCTCAATTCTGAGACTTTCCCCTGCAGAGAAGGCTGTTGGGTCATGATAAAGGGGGAAGCCAGGCTAGTCAGAAGTGCCTGGAACCGGGAGGGAGGGATGAAGGGGACACCCTGGGGAGCCTCCGAAGAGCTGGGCCCTGGGCTAAGGGGGAGAAATGGTCTGGATCTTTCAGAATTGCATAGGGCTTAGGGAGGGCCTGGGCCAAGTTGTCCTCCTGCTTAAGAAATGGCTGTCCCAGGCTCTGCAGTCTTTTCTGGACTCCTCCAGGAAGCCCTCCCTGCTTCCTACCTGCCTCAGCGCCTCAAGGTTCTCTGGGTGCCCCAATTTACTTGTCCTTCCCCAAGAAAATGGAAGGCCTTGGAGGAAGGGCAGGCCATGGGCAGGGCTTCCGTGTGGGCCAGAGGAGAGGGGAGGGGCTGGCTTCCCCTGGCTCTTTCTCTTCCCCCCTCCAGTACCCCCCTCCCCTCAGGGAGGCTTTCGGATTCCAAAAGGAGCCTCCCAGGACTTCGGCTGGGTCCCAGGAAGTCCCGCTCTCTTCATCCCCGCTGAGAAGGCCTCAGTTAGGGCTAAACCAATGGTCACTGGCTTCTTCCCCTTCTGTCCTTCTGACTTTTCGGACCACATTTGGGCCTTTCCTGGAGGATCCCACAGTGGTTGGCCACTTCCTTCTCCAGCTCATTTTACAGATGAAGAAACTGAGGCAAACACAATGAAGTGACTTGCCCAGGGTCATGCAGCTAGTAGTGTTTGAAGCGGGATTTGAACTCAGGAAGGTGAACCTTCCTACCTCTAGGCTTGGTTCTCACTAGTGTGGCCTCTTCTGGGTAACAAGCGCCACATCCTACCCCCTTTCCTTGGTCTTGACCCCCCACATGCTCGGGGATACTGAGGCCCACCAATGGGCGGCATCCAGTGGAGAGATGAGTCTGGCCACAGCCAATTCTCGCAGCATCTTCAGCCTCCGGCCAGGCTTTTGGAAGGAGAGGGATGTGCCAATAGCCTTCCGGGAGCCCCCCCCCCCCGTCTTAGAATCAGCATTGGGGACTGGTTCTGAGGCAGAAGCGGAGTAAGGGCTGGGCAATGGGGGTCAAGTGACTTGCCCAGGGTCACCCAGCTGGGAAGTTTCTGAGGCCAGATTGGAACCCAGGACCTCCTGTCTCTAGGCTTGGCTCTCAATCCACGGAGACAGCCAGCTGCCCCCCAGCAAAAAGACATGGGTGGGTGATTCTTGGTTGCTGTCCTAGCTTCTTTCCCTGGGTAGTATGTATTCCAGGCCCCCCAGTCCTTTAATGTAGAAGTTGCTAAGTCCTGCTTTACTCTGACTAGCTCCACAATACTTGAATTGTTTCTTTTTGGTTGCTTGCAACATTTTCTCTTTGACCAGAGAATTGGGGGATTTGGCTATAATATTCCTTGGAGATGTCCTCCTGGGATCTCTTTCAGGAGGTGATGGGGGAATTCTTTCAACCTCTACTTTGTCCTATGTGAGATTCAAATGAACATTCGACAACTCCAAGGATTTTATTTTATAAGATTTCTTCATAATCACTTGAAAGAAAAGAAATGAAAGGAGAAAAGTAAAAGGCTGAGCAAAGTCAGCTTTCCGGGAAGAGTGAGGGGAAGAGTCCCACACAAACTTTTATCTCCAAAATGGGAAGACACAATGTGAGCACGAAAGTGGGATGCTGGGAGAGAGTTTCTGGGGAGAAAATTCTCATTATACACCTTTGATTCTAGAACATCAGGGCAGTTTTCCTTGAGGATTTCTTGAAAGATGATGGCTAAGCTTTTTTTTTTCTTTTGTCATGGCTTTCAGGTAGTCAACTAATCCTTAAATTATCTCTCCTGGATTTATTTTCTAGGTCAGTCATTTCCCCCCTGAAATAGTTCATATTTTCTTTTCTTTTCTTTATTTCTTTGGATTTTAATTGTTACTTGCCCAATTCTAATTTTTAAGTCATAACCTTTTTTGATTCTATAAATGCTGGATTTATTTTTTTTCATGGTGACATGATTCATGTTTTCTCCTTCTCTTCTTCCCTCACCTCTCCTAGAGCTGACAAGCAATTCCACTCAGTTATACATGTATATATTATCACTCAAACCCATTTCCATACTATTCATTTTGTAAAGAGTAATCCTTTAAAATCAAAACCCTAAATCACGTTCCCATATAAACAAATGATAAATGTTTTCTTCTGCATTTCTGCTCCCACAGTTCTTCCTTTGGATATGGATAGTATCTTTCTCATAAGTCCTCTGGATTGTCCTGGGTCATTGCATTGCTGCTGATAGCTAAGTACATTACATTGGATTGTGCTACAATGTATCTGCCTCTGTGTACAATGTTTTCCTGGTTCTGCTCCTTTCACTCTGCATCAGTTCCTGGAGGTCATCCCAGTTCACATGGAATCCCTCCAGTTTATTGTTCCTTTCCATACAATAGTATTCCATCACCAACAGATAGCATAATGTGTTCAGCCATTCCTCAATGGAAGGGCATCCCCTCATTTTCCAATATTTGCCACCACA
Source organism: Monodelphis domestica (assembly GCF_027887165.1). NCBI lineage: Eukaryota > Metazoa > Chordata > Mammalia > Didelphimorphia > Didelphidae > Monodelphis > Monodelphis domestica. Next base: position 1,957,664 of record NC_077234.1, read on the forward strand.
AAGAGCCCAGCTATGAATATTCTTGTACAAGGCTTTTCCCTTATTATCTCTTTGGGGTCATGTGAATTTCAAAACTACTCAACCCTGTTCAAACCATTCTTTAGAGGATGGGATTCGGCTATTTCCTGATCAATAATAATAGAGATACTTGGAATGACAGAATCAGGTCTTGGAAACTACAATCTCCACCCTACTCAGGGTAACAGGATTTAGGAAGGGCTGCAACAAAGCTCAAGATTTAAGTATTTGAGAATATAGCCTTCAACAGACATGTGCAAAGGGGACAGACCTCTGGGCGGTCCTGGGTTAAGCTAGAGTCACCATTGGCACAGGAGAGACACAGGAAGTAAGGTAGAGGACAGCTCAGGAGTGCTGGGAACTTCCTGTGTGGAGGGAGAAGGTGGTTGTTGGAGCCTGGTGCTTGGTGTGGAGGAGCCCTGAGACTGTTTCTCCATTTTGGTCTGAGCTCTTTTCTTTGCCTGGGCTGTCCAGGGCCTTGGGCCTTTGGCTCAGCTTAAGCAGAGTGAGTATTTAAGCCCTATTCTCCTTCTCTCCCTTTTTCCTCTCTCTCTCTCTCTCTGTCTCTCCTCTGTCTCTCTCCCTCTCTGTTTCTCTCTGTTTCTCTGTCTCTCTCTCTGTCTCTGTCTCTCTCTCTCTCCCTCTAATACTTTTCTTCCTCCTGTTTATAATTAAAACACCATAAAAAAGGTTGACAACTGACTTGAGTTTTCATTTAGGAATTACATAGCTGAATTCCTTGGCGACCTTAAATTAATATATATCAGTCTTTTAAAGTGATTTCCATATCACAGGTACAAACCCAGCAGTGCTATGGCTGGGTCAAAGGGCAGACAGTCTTTTATCGCCCTTTGGGCATAGTTCCAAATTGCCCTCCAGAATGCTTGGATCAGTTCACAACTCCATCAGCAGTGCATGAATGTCCCAACTTTGCCACATCCCTTCCAACATTTACTATTTTCTTTTACTGTCACATTGGCCACTCTGCTAAAGTTGTTTTGATCTGCATTCCTCTAATCAGGAGGGATTCAGAACATTTTTTCATATGATTGATAGTTTTGATATCTTCATCTGGAAACTGCCTATTCATATCCCTTGACCACCACTTGTCAATTGTGGAATGATTTCATTTCTTATACATTTGACTTAGTTCTTTGTATATTTAAGAAATTAGACCTTTGTCAGAGAATTTTGTTACAAAAATTTCCCCCATTTTGCTTCCCTTCTCATTTTGGTTGCATTGGTTTTGTTTGTACAAAACCTTTTTAATTTTTTTTAAACATTATTTTATTTGGTCATTTCCAAACAATATTCATTGGAAACAAAAATCATTTTCTTTTCCTCCCCACCCCTCCCCCACCTCTCCCATAGCTGGAGCATGATTGCACTGGGTATCACATGTGTCCTTGATTTGAACCCATTTCCATGTTGTTGGTATTTGCATTATAGTGTTCATTTAGAGTCTCTCCTCAGTCCTATCACCTCCACCCCTGTAGTCAAGCAGTTGCTTTTCTTCGGTGTTTTTACTTCCACAGTTTGTCCTCTGCTTGTGGGTAGTATTTTTTAGATCCCTGCAGATTGTTCAGGATCACTGCATTGACACTAATGGAGACGTTCATTACGTTCGATTATACCACAGTGTATTAGTCTCTGTGTGCAATGTTCTCCTGGTTCTGCTCCTCTAGCTCTGCATCACTTCCTGGAGGTTGTTCCAGTCTCCATGGAACTCCTCCACTTTATTATTCCTCTTAGCACAATAGTATTCCATCACCAACATATACCACAGTGTGTTCAGCCATTCCCCAATTGAAGGGCATCCCCTCATTTTCCAGTTTTTGGCCACCACAAAGAGCGCAGCTATGAATGTTCTTGTTCAAGTCTTTTCCCTTATTATCTCTTTGGGGCACAAACCCAGCAGTGCTATGGCTGGATCAAAGGGCCGACAGTCTTTTATCACCCTTTGGGCATAGTTCCAAATTGCCCTCCAGAATGGTTGGATCAATCCTTTTTAATTTAATAAAATCAAAATTACTCATTTTACATCTTGTAATGTTCTCTGTCTTTTGTTTCATCTTAAATTCTTTCCTTTCCATAGATCTGACAGGTATACTATTCCATGTTCACCTAATTTACTTATATCACTCTTTATGTTGTCATATACCCATTTTGAATATATCTTGGTGTACAGGGTGTGAGGTGTTAATCCAAACCTAATCTCTCCCACACTGTTTTCCAATTTTCCCAGCAGTTTTTGTCAAATAGTGGATTTTGGTCCCAAAAGCTAGGCTCTTTGGGCTTATCATAGATTGTCTTGCTGAGGTCACTTGCCCCCAGTCTATTCCACTGATCCTCCTTTCTGTCTCTGTATAGCCTGAGATCTGGGTCTGCAACTCCTCCTTCCTTTGCATTTTCTTTTTCATTATTTCCTTGGATATCCTTGACCTTTTGTTCTTCCAAATGAATTTTGTTATAATTTTTTCTCATTCTATAAAAAAGTTTCTTGATAGTTTGATAGGTATGGCACTGAATAAGGAAATTGATTTAGGTAGGATTGGCATTTTTATTAAATTAGCTCATCCTATCCATGAGCAATGAATGTTTTTCCAATTGTTTGGATCTAGTTTTATTTGTATGAAAAGTGTTTGTGTTCATATAATTCCTGTGTTTGTCTTGGCAGATCAATTCCCAAATACTTTATATTATCTAGAGTGATTTTAAATGGAATTTCTCTAATTCTTGCTACTGAGATGTGTTGGAGATATAAAGAAATGCTGATGACTTATGACTCATTTTGTATCCTGCAACTTTGCTAAAGTTGTTGATTATTTCCACTAGCTTTTTGGTTGATTCTCTCGAATTCTCTAAGTAGACCTTCATGTCATCCTCATCCACAAAGAGTGATAGCTTGGTCTCCTCATTGCCTACTTTAATCCCTTGAAGTTCTTTTTCTTCTCTAATTGCTGCCATTAGCATTTCTAGTCTAATGTTAAATAATAGCATCCCTGCTTCATCCCATCTTAGTGGGAAGGCTTCTAGCTTATCCCCACTGCAGATGATGCTTGCTGCTGAGGAAAGGCCCTTCTACTCTTATGCTTTCTGGTGTTTTCAGTAGGAATGAGTGTTGTATTTTGTCAAAGGCTTTTTCTGCATCTATTGAGATAATCATGTGATTTTTGTTGGTTTGCTTATTAGTATGGTAAATTTTATGTGGATGGTTTTCCTAATATTGAACCAGCCCTGCATCCCTGGTATAAATCCTACTTGATCATGGTGAATGACTCTTCTGATCACTTGCTGGAGTCTTTCTGCTAGTATCCTATTTAAGATTTTTGCATCTATATTCATTAGGGAGATTGGTCTGTAGTTTTCTTTCTCTGTTTTTGGCCTGCCTGGTTTTAGAATCAGTACCATGTTTGTGTCATAAAAGGAATTTGGTAGAACTCCCTCTTTGCTTATTATGTCAAATAGTTTGTATAGTATTGGGATTAGTTGTTCTTTGGATGTTTGATAGAATTCACTTGTGAATCCATCTGGCCCTGGGGAGTTTTTCTTAGCGAGCTCTTTGATGGCCTGTTGGATTTCTTTTTCCAAGATGGGGTAACTTTCTTGAGTCATCATTTTCACCTCCTTTTCCAGTTGACCAATTCTACTTTGCAAAGAGTTCTCTTCCTCAGTGAATTTTTGTACCTCTTTTGACAAAGGGCCAATTCTTTCTTTTAAGAAGTTTTTCTCTGCAGTGAATGTTTTGCATATCTTTTTTGCCCATTTGGAAACGAATTAATTTTGCTTTTTAAAGAAAATTTTCTCTTCTTTGGATTTGTGTGGCTTATTTATCAGTTGGCTTATTCTCTTTTTAAGGTATTCATATCATTATTTGTTTGTGCCTCCTTTACCAAACTGTTGACTCTTTTCCACTCGTTTTCCTATTTTACTCTCATTTCTTTTCCCAATTCTTCTTCTATCTCTTATTTGACTTTTAAAATCCTTTATAAGTGACTCCACTGATTCTTTTCAGGCCTGGGAGCAATTCATATTTTTCTTGGAAATTCTGGATGCAGCAGTATTAACTTTGTTATCTTCTTATGAGTCTGAGCCTCTGTCACAAAAATCACTTTCTTCTTTTGTGTGCTCATTTTCCTGGTTTTTCTTTTCTTTTAGTTTAAAAAACTGCTGAAGTTGGGCTCTGAGGATGGGTGAAGGGAGCACTGTTCCAAGCTTCAGGTTCTCTCTGCTTTCTGTTCTTCCAAGGTGGTATGATACAAGGGAAGGTGTGTTTAATGCTGTCCCAGCTTGGGCTCTTGTCTGTGAGTAACCCCAAGCACTCTTTCACCCCTTGGAACTAGGACCAGGATCCCCTGCTCCCTGGTGGCTGCAAGTGCTGGTGTATGCTGCTGTTCCTCCTCAGTTTGTGACTGCATCCAAGGACTGAGACCTGGTTCTGTGTATATGCAATGAGACAAGAGTCTTGCACCCAGAGCCAGCAAAGGGACCCCTGAATTCTCGCTTAAAAAACAAACAAACAAAGCCCTTCCTTTCTATCTTAGAACCAGCACTGTGTATTGGCTCCAGGCAAAAGAGCAGTAAGGGCTAGGCAATGGGGGTCAAGTGACTTGCCCAGGGTCACACAGCTGGGAAGTGTCTGAGGCCAGATTGGAACCCAGGACCTCCTATCTCTAGGCCTGACTCTCCATCCACTGAGCCACCCAGGTGCTCCACCCTGTATTCCCTTTCTGAGCAGTTGTCTGGACCCCCCCCCCAACCATCTGCAGGTGAGAGTTCAAGAAATCTTGGGGGCTGCTTCAGTTTCAAGCTCCGCCCTGGTGTACTGGATCCCTTGTGCCAGCCTTCTAAGTTGTTTTGGGCTGGAAAATGGCTTCCCCGTGTCTTTTGGGGGGTCGTGCTGCTCGACGTCCTCTCGCTGCCTTTGGGCTTTTCCTTGTTCCAGGCTCCAGTTCAAGTTTCACCCCTGGCGCCTTAGTTTGCTCCTTAGCATGCAGCGTCCCCTGCAGGTGACCAGTGGCACCTCGGTATTGACCCATGGGGGCCCGTGGGTCGGGTGGCCTCAGCCGTGGTGCCTCTTTCCTGCACGCACTTAGGCTACTGCTGGGGGCCGCTGGTGGGGACCTTTACAAGGCCCAGCAGGTGTGCAGTGGGGTTCCGGTGATCCGGGCTTAGGCCGAGCACAGTGAACGTTCGGGGGGCCTGAGGGGGGAGCCGGTGTCTGGCCGGATCCCAGGAGAGCAGCAGAGGTCACGGAGGGGGGCGGCTCGCCCAGGCCTCGCCCGCCTGCGTTTCTCTCTTCGGAACCCCCGAGTGCCCGGACCGTGCCTTCTGCCCCCTGCGTGAGGCTGCGCACCGTCTGTGCCGAGTGCAGAGAGGTCGTCCTGAAGGAGCGGCTGGACGAGCGCCGGCCAACGGGCACAAGCAGGTGGGAGAGGACGCCCGGAGGCGGCGGCACTGTGGGCGGCAGAGCCAGCTCGGGTCCGTCGGGGGCAGCCCCACCCCACGTCTCTCCCCGCAGGCCCGCTGTGCCCTGGGTCTCCTCGAGGCTCCTCGGGTGAGGACAAGGCGAGGGGAGGGCGGCCACAGCCTCGGAGTCCCTGCCCAGGAGGCTCCGCCAACCCGCTCGGAGGAGAGGCAGCCGGGCGCGCCTCCTCCCCCCAGACGCGGTGCCCCCCTCAGGCACCTGGAGGAGCACGAGAGCAGCTGTGGCGGCCCTGAAGAGCGTGGCATGGACGAGGCCGGGGAGGTGAGAGGACCCAGCCAGGGCGAGGCTCCTCGGTCCCACCTTCTGCCCCTGTCCCTGGTGGGGGGGAGCCCACTCGTGAAGTGGGGCCCTGTGTGACCTCAGAGGGTCTCCGGGGTCCCGGCAGGGTGTGCCCGTGCTCTCCCTTCCCGGAGCTGCTCTAGGAGGGCCCCAGCATCCCGCCGTGGCTTTTCCAGGCTCCCAGACAGCTCGCTGGGGTCCTCCGAGCGTCTGGTAGCAAGTCCGAGACGTGGCGCCCCGTTTCTCTTTGCTCCATCGGACCAGCGCAGTTAGGGCGGCCTCGAGAGGCCCCCCCGAGAAGGGCCCCCCAGCGGCTCCGGGAAGATGTCCGTGAGGCAGGGACGGGCTCTGCTCGCGGCTAGCGGCTGGTCTTCAGGGAGTCGCCACGTTTGCGTCTTCCAAAGCTCCCAGAAAGGAAGTCGGCTGCTGGGAGTGCGGTCGAGACGTTCCAGAAGAAAGTCTTTCGCAGCATCAGGTGAGGGGCCGCCGGGGCAGGGCTGGAGGCAGGCAGGGGCACTCGGGAGGCGCTGGGGATGCTCTCCGATGCTTGGAACTAGTGTGAAGACACTCGAAGCGTGCCAAGATAACCTGAGTCCAGCTCCTGCCCTGATCCTTACTGGCGTCCATGGCTGGGGAAGTGACTCAGTTTCCTCCTCTGTAAAATGGGGAGCATAACAGCATCTGTGGAATAGTGTTTCTAACGTGGCACTGGAACACCAGCTGCTCCGGGGCTGGGGCTCCAGACATGCCCGGGAAACCTGGGGGGAACCACAGCCACAGCCTAGGGTTCCAGCTTAGTTTCTGGTCTGGGGGTGTGGCGGGGGGGGAGCAGACCAAGGGGAGGGGAGGAGGCCTCTGCCTTTCTTACCCTCTTCCCAGACTGGGGCGGCCCATGGGGAGGCAGGACTCCTGGGTCCAAGGCTGGCGAGACTTCTCAGACTGCACTTAGTCAGAGCTCTGAGTCAGCAGCCCCTGTATGCCAGGCACTGTGCTAAGCCCTGGGGATGCCCAAAGACGCAAGAGACAGTTCCTGGCCACCCAGTGCCCAGGAAGATCCAGAGCTGACAGCTGAGGTCCCCAGGGATGCGCTCTCCTGCTCTGGGTCTCCCAGGTGGTGCCAGTGGTGTTCCTTAGAGAAGGGCCCCTGGGAAAAGCAAGGAGCAGCAGCTGGTGCCCCCTCTAGCCTGGGCCAGGCGACCCAGTCCTCCCTCTCCGGAGTTCCCAGCCACCCTTTGGTGGGAGGGGGGGGGGGCGTGGCTGTGGCTGTGGCCGTGGCTGTGGCTGTGGCTGTGGCCGTGGCTGTGGCCGTGGCCGTGAGCAGCTGCCGCTTCTTGGTGCAGGAGAAATGTCGCTGGCTCGCAGAGCTGGTGAGGTCCTTTGGTGGCTGCTCAGTGAAGAGGGCTGCTTGGCCTCGTCCGGCATCCGCAGCGGAGAGGGTTGTCCGGCCAAAGCAGAAGAAAGGCCCGCGCTGGCTCCCAGCGGCCTCGCCACCCTCAGGCTCCCGGGGCTCCGGGGCTGAGCAGCTGTAGGAGGAGGAGGATGCCGACTGTGATGTTCTGGAGGCCTGCTCCCACTGCAGCATCCTGCTTCCCCGGCCTCTGCAGAGGCAGCACGAGGTGGGCCCCAAACGAGGCATCTGCCCCCAGCCGAGCCCCCATCCTCTCTCGCCCGGCCTTGTTAGGGACCTACTTTTGCAGCCACAGGACCAGGTAGGCCTTTTGGAAGGAGCCAAGGAAAGAGCAGTCACTCCCTCCCCGTGTAATCACAGAGTACAGAAGCCAAGGGCTACCCGAGGGTCCAGGCGGGCTTCCCGGAAGAGGTGATCACACAGGAACTGGGCTTAAGGGAAAGTTGCATTTCCACAGGAAGAAGTGAAGGGGAAGCCTTGGGGGGGAGGGGGATGCAAGGTGAAGGACAGAGGAGTCCACTGAGGCCACAGCATGGAGTTGACACTCTGGGCCCTAGGCCATGCTGAGGAGGTTGGACTAGAGCAATGACATAGGACCCTTTGGGGCAGGAGAGGTGCAGCCCCTCAATGTGCAGAACAGGAAACTGAGGCAGCCAAGAAGGGTTCAATAGCTCCTCCCCTCCCCCACTATCCAGGCCACAGAGGCCGCACATTCACACCCCTGCTTTCCTGGGGCAGAAGTGGGCCACCAGATGGTCACTGTTGCCTGCTGGCTGCTTGGCCGGCTCTTAACAATCCCTTCCCTTAGGAGAAGGGCCGGAACTCGCTTTCTCGCCAAGGCCAGGAGGGGGCGCTCCCAGGATCCTTCCCCCTCCCTTCTGCAGGCCTGCCTGTCAGCCAGTGGCTGGGCCAGAGATTTGCGAGACTCGCCTCTGCCGAGAAGAGCCTGGGTGGACGGAGAGCAGCGGGAGGAATCTCCCCCCCTTTTGTGGCCTCTCCTCCCCTGGAAATGAATGTACTGGTCCCCCAGAAAGCAAAGCGCTCCGACTTCTCTCCGTGCCACAACCCGGGCGGCCAACCAGCCCCAGGAACATTGCCTGGATTTTGCCCAGGCGCTTCCGGAGAACCACTGCGCACACCCCGTGGTCCCTCTGCCCCGGGGTCTCTCAGGAGCTTCCTCACACCAAGGGGCTCTGGAAATGGGGCCGAGTGTTTGGCTGGCCTTCCTCCCCCCCCCCCTTCCTACCTTTCTTCCCTCCTTTTCTTCCTTGTCTCCTTCCCTCCCTCCGTGAGAACGGAGTTAATATTCCTACCCAGATAGACATTTGGGAAAGGGTGGACGATCCCTTTCAATCCCATCCTCCCTCTAAGTAACCTGACCACGAGGTGCCGCCGCCTCCTCCCTCCCTCCCCCCCAGCCACTATCCAGGCCTAGGAGGAGGAGGAGGAGGGGTGTCACATTGCACCCACGGGCCGGGTCCCGGTCCCGAGGGCTGGACTAGGCTAGGGCGGGGGCAAAAATTCCCGACCCAGCGAGCTGACCGACCTCAATTAAGCAGGGCCCCTCCGTGCCTCGGTTTCCCCGACGGCAAGAACAGGTGGGACTTCGGCGGCCTCTCCGCCTCCTCTGAACAAAGGCCTCCGCAGGCCCTCCAACTCCTGACTCCGGCGCTCAAGCACTCCCGAACGCGGTGGGCCCGAGTCCTGCCGAGGTCTGTCCCCAAACTCCTCTGGCAGCGTCCAGGCGGCAGCCGGGCTGCCTTCCATCCTTCCTGGCCTGGGCGGGGCCATCCCTCCCCCGTGCACAGATCAGGGACCTCCAACGGTGGAGGGCAGGCCGGGCAGCGTCACAAAGGAGCCCCCTGCACCCCGGTTAGCCGTGGGCGGCTTCCCCGCCCGCCAGCTGCTGCTTGCGTGCCCGTGGGGCCCAGGGCGCACTTGACCAAGCGCAGGCGGCGGCGCCGGCCCCGGACGGAGTAGGGCCTCACACGGGAGGGGGCGGGCGCGCTCCAGCCTGCGGCGGCGGTGGCGGCGGCGGCAGCCGGACCCAGAGCGCAGCGGGTGGGTGGCAGTGGCCCCCCGGATGGGAGGGGGAAGAGCTGGGCTCCGGCCACTGGGGCTGCCACAGTCCTGTCGAGCAGCCCCGCCGCGATCCCCACTCCCTGGCCCCGCCCCGCCCCGCCCCGCCCTGCCCTCCTCAGCCCGGCGTCGGATGGGACAGAACTTCGGTTCTCGGGCCGGAAGAAAAGAAATTGGGGAGAGCCTGGGGGAGGGGCCGGCAAAGCAAGCTGCGAGTGACGCTGGGCGCCCCCCCCCCCCCCAGGAAGCTTTGCCCTTCCTTCTCCGCGTTCCTCTATCTCTGTGCGGGAGGCTCCCGGGGGGAGAGGGAGGGTGGCGGCCCGGAGCCAGAAGTCTCCGCCGCGTCTTTCCGCGGGGAAAGGAGCCTCCTGGCTGGCGGCGGGGGCCCAGCAAGCAGCTTAGGAAGGAAGCCACAGAGGCGCGGGGCGGGTGGCCAGACAGGGGCCCCGCTCCGTGCGCCAGGCCTTCTGGCGGCTCCGGGAAGAGCCACTGCGCGGGCAGCCCGCTGGCCATCTGCCCCGGCTTCCTCCAGCCTGTCTGCCCGGATCCGTCCCTCGCCAGGCTGGGAGCTCCTTGAGGGCGACAGCAAGCCGCCCCCCGCCTTTTTCTGGGATCCCCAGCACGTAGTAGGTGCTCACTAGATGTTGCCTGACTGTGGATGGCAGGCAGGCAGGGAGATCGACAGAAGGTGTGTGTGGGGGGGGGGAGCAGACCGACAGCCACCGGGGCATCGCGGCGGCAGGCGGAAGGACACTGAGGAGCCCCCGGAGGTTGGCAGCCGGCCACGGGCTCAGCCGGGGAGTAAGGGGGGGGGGGGGGAGCCGGAAGGCAGGGGAAAAGCCGAGGCGGCCACAGGGCCGGGGAAAGCTAGGACGGACGGACGGACGCGTAGGCAGCGAGCGGCCCGCGGCGCGGCAGCCAGCCCAAGAGCTTTCCCCTCGCGCTCTCCCCAGGACCCAAGTGACTCCTTATTCCCTCTTGGCGACCTGCCTCCACCAGCGGCTCCCTGGAACACCCCGCCCGATTTCCCGATGGATGAAGAGAGCGACCTGCCGCAGCCGTGCCCCGAGCAGAGCTGCTGGGCCAGCCTGCCCGACGTGTGCCTGCGCCGGGTGTTCTGGTGGCTGGGGGACAGGGACAGGTCCCGGGCCGCGCTCGTCTGCAGGAAGTGGAACCAGACCATGTACTCCGCCGACCTGTGGCGGTGCCGAACCATCACCTTCAGCGGGAGGCCGTCCCGCTCGCACGCGTCCGAGTTCGAGTCGGCGCTCTGGTACGTGAAGAAGTTCGGCCGCTACCTGGAACACCTGGAGATCAAGTTCCTGAACCCGTACAACGCCGTCCTGACCAAGAAGTTCCAGGTGACCATGCGCGGCCTGCTGTCGTGCCTGGGCAAGAGCAACAGCCGCCTCAAGTCGCTGTCCATCCAGCACCTGGAGCTGGACCGGCTGGTGTGGCGCAGCAGCATCCGCACGTCCTTCGTCAAGAGCCTGAGCTTCTTCCTGAAGAAGGTGAGTAAGCACCTGGACTACTTGAACCTGAAGGGCGCGCGGCTGGCCGTGGAGCAGGGCTGCCACGTGCTCAGCTCGCTGAGCCACCTGCGCAGCGAGAGCTTCGCGTCCGAGCTCAACCTGGAGGACTACTTCAGCCACCACCTGGCCGTGTACAGCAGCCCGCAGTTCAACCAGACCATGGCCATGTTCCGGAGCCTGGTGGTGCTCACGCTCAACTACAACTGCATCTCGGACGAGCTGCTCGAGACGCTGGGCGAGAACAACGCCAGCTCGCTCTGGACCATCAACATCAAGTGCCACATCCACGACCCGCACGGCCAGGTCATCTGGGGCATGTCGTGGGCCAAGCTGGCCAAGCACGCGGCCAACCTCAAGGTCAACTTCTTCTTCGAGCGGGTCATGAAGCACGAGCGCCTCACGCGCATCCTGCTGCAGGAGATCCCGGTCCGCAGCGTCAGCCTCCGCAGCTGCTACTTCAGCGACCCCGACTGGTCCATGCGGCCGACCCTCACCGACCTGCTGCCCACGTACCGCCACACGCTGCAGGTACCCAGCGAGGGAGGGGCGGGGTTCTCTCGGCGCGTGCCTCTGTCCTCTCTGTCTCTGTCTGTCCTCTCTGTCTCTGTCTCTATCCTCTGTTTGTGTCTCTGTTTCTCTCTGTCTCTGTCTGTCCTCTCTGTCTGTGTCTCTCTGTCTCTGTCCTCTCTGTGTGTCTCTCTGTCTCTGTCTCTATCCTCTGTGTGTGTCTCTGTTTCTCTCTGTCTCTGTCCTCTCTCTCGCTCTGTGTCTCTCTGTCTCTTGGTCTCTCTGTCTCTGTGTGTGTGTCTCTCTCTGTGTCTCTGTCCTCTCTCTGTGTGTCTCTCTGTCTCTGTCTCTGTCCTCTGTGTGTGTCTCTCTGTTTCTCTCTGTCTCTGTCCTCTCTCTGTGTCTCTCTGTCTCTGTCTCTATCCTCTCTGTGTGTCTCTCTGTCTCTGTCTCTATCCTCTCTGTGTGTCTCTCTGTTTCTCTGTCTCTGTCCTCTCTCTCGCTGTGTCTCTCTGTCTCTTGGTCTCTCTGTCTGTGTGTGTGTGTCTCTCTCTGTGTCTCTGTCCTCTCTGTGTGTCTCTCTGTTTCTCTGTCTCTGTCCTCTCTCTCGCTGTGTCTCTCTGTCTCTTGGTCTCTCTGTCTCTGTGTGTGTGTGTCTCTCTCTGTCTCTTCCCCCCCCCCCCCAGCTTCATACCCAGTGCTGCTAGCCTCTTGGCCTCAGCCAGAAAACCTGGCCTCCAGGAGCTACCTAGGTGACCGGGGCCAGTCTGTCCCTCCCTCTGTGTGAGCCTCGGTTTCCCCTTCTGGGAGCCAAAGGGATCCAAGCCCCCTCCAAGCTGTCGTCGGAGGTCTCCGAGGCTGGTGTGGTGTGGCAGAAAGAGAGCTGGCCTCGGTTGGAGTCTGGCGAGGTCCCCCCCTCCACCTGGAACCGGGCCTTTCACCCAGGGGCCACCACTGGCCTTTGGGGAACCGACCTCCCAGCTGGAAAGCCACGGACGCTAGCAAGCAGGGCCACTCCGTTCCTCTGGGGCCTTTTTATCCATGAAACACCGGCTGGCAGCCAGGGGCCGGACCAAGCGCGGGGGAAAGGACGGACGTCCCCGGGCCCACAGGCTAGAGGGAAACCACTACAGCCAGGGAGGTCTGCGCAAGGCTTCCCGTAGAAGGCGGGTGGCAGGAAACCAGGGCAGCCGGAGGCAGAAACTGGGGCTGGGGAAGGTGGGCAGTGCCAGGCCTCTGGAGGACAGCCGGCCTCTCCCTCCCGGCCGGGGGCAGTCAGAGGGGAGGGGCGCCCGCAGAAGCCACGGCGAGTGAGGAGTCAAGGATCCCACTGAGCCTGTGAGTCCGCCTCAGAGGGCGGGGGAGGGGCCAGTTTGGGGTGGGCGTGGCCTGACTGAAGAGAGCGGCAGGACGGCTTTCTCTCGGAGTTCGGTGCTCTGGGCTTTTAAGGACGGGGCCCGGGAGGGAGACGGGGTGGGATGGAGAGGGAGAGGAGGCACTTCATCCCTCCGAGTGAGGCTGGAGGGAGCCGGCTGAGGTCACGTGACGGGAGGAGGCGCCCAGCGGGGCCTCCCAAGTGAGGCTGGGGAGGAGGAGGGCAGCCCCGGGGAATCAGCAGGCCGTGCTGTGCAGGCCCGCCTGGGACTAGATGCTCCGCCACAGGTTTCACAGCTTCCCTGGGCTCTAGCAGGCACTCCAGGAGGAGGGGAGGAGGCGGGCGGTGGCAATAATCCAGGGCGGGGTTAGGGTTAGTCCCTGGAGATGGGGCAAGAGGGCCAGCGATTGGAGGCTGGAGGAGAGTGTAGACGCGACCTGGTTTACCGAGGAGTCAAGACAGGTCCGGGAGGAGAATATATATATATATAGGCCGTGCATTAAGGGCGATGGCCCGAGAGACGGCAGAGGGAATAGCAGCCATGACGAGAACCAAAAGGTGAGAGGCCCGGCCAAGGGGGTGACCATCTCAGAAAGATATGACTGGCTCCTTGAGGCAGGGAGGAGGGAGGGAGGAAGGAAGGAAGGAAGGAAGGAAGGAAGGAAGGAAGGAAGGAAGGAAGGAAGGAAGGAAGGAAGGAAGGAAGGAAGGAGGGAGGGAGGGAGGGAGGGAGGGAGGGAGGGAGGGAGGGAGGGAGGAAGGAAGGAAGGAAGGAAGGAAGGAAGGAAGGAAGGAAGGAAGGAAGGAAGGAAGGAAGGAAGGAAGGAAGGAAGGAAGGAAGGAAGGAAGGAAGGAAGGAGGGAGGGAGGAAGGGAGGGAGGAAGGGAGGGAGGAAGGAAGGGAGGGTGTCCTCGGGCTCGGGCAGTGGCCACCGGGATTTGGGAAAGAGCAGTCGGCCGGCCTTGCTCGAGATGACCCAGTTGTGCTGGCTTCGTGGCCAAGGCGGTCCGGGCTTAGCTCCTTCCTGTCCCCGCCACGCTCAGTTCTTCTCTGGGGTCTCTGAGGCCTGCGCGGCTCTCTAGCTCCTTCCTGCTCCTGGCCGTGCTGCCCCGGCAGCCTCGGCGCCCCCGCGTGTCCCACAGAGCGGGGCCTCCTTTTCTCTCCGCTCCTTTCCCAGAAATTAACCTTTGAATTCAACAACAACCACGAGTCCTTGGATGAGGAGCTTCTTCACCTCATCCTGTCCTGTGAGAAGTTGTTTTACTTCAAAATCTGGGCCTTCCTGGACGTCAAGTTTGTGGAGAGAATCCTGCAGAGTCAGGAAGAGGGCAAGTGCATGCTTCGCACCCTCAAGGTACGCCCCGCCCCCAGCCTCCGTTTCTCCGCAGGGCCCCTTCCCGGGCGGACCACGCTCAGCCTCTGGGTCCGGGGCGGGGCGGGGTCTGTCCTCCCGCGGGGCTCCGCAGTGACGTGGCCGCGGGGGCGGGGCGGGGCTTCTCTGTCGCCCAGGTGAGAATTTATACAAACAGATATGAGACAAATGAAGAGGACAGAATGTTGCGGGACATTTACCGAAAGTACAGAGACCTGATCGATACAGAGTTTAACTATTTTGTCATCGCCTACCCCATGATGTGAGGAGCACACCCGGGAGGAGAGCAGCCTCGCTGGCCTCGGGGCTCCCGAGCCCCGCCTCCCAGAGCTGCTGCCCTGAGCCTTCCCCGGGGCCCTGGCCCTCCTTCGGCCAGCGCGGACCCCTGAGTGTGGGCCAGGCACTCTCCCAGCCTCCCAAGTCCCTTTAAATGCTGTCTTTACAACAGCCTGGCTGCCGAGTGCTCTGCTTGTCGTGCGGTCTGGGCTGCCCGCTCAGCTTCGGCCCGAGCTTCTTCAGGGCGCCCCCGCCCCCCCGCCCGGTCAGTGCCCCCGGCCAGAAGGTCCGGAAGGAGGCCCCTGCGGAAAAGCAGTCCTCCCGGATCCCTGGAGATTTGTCCCTGGCCTGCGGCCCGCTGGACAGCCCTGCCTCCTCCTCGGATGCTTGCCGCGGCTTGCCTTGGGGTTCATAGCTAGATCGTCCCTTCCGGGCTGGGGCTGGCTTGGACCCAAGCTGCAGTTCAGATTGGCTTGTGTGGTCCGCTGAACCTCCCCACAAGTGGTCATTCCTCCGGGGGGGCGGGGCGAGGGACAGACAGACTGTCTGACCGTGGAGGCAGCCACACCGAGAGCACGTGCAAAGGCATCACGGTGGGTGCTGGAAAAGTAAACTGAGGCACGCGCTCAGACAGGGAGCCCTTAAAGCGGGTCAGCCAGGCTGGGGGGGGGGGGCGGGGAGCATTGGCGGCTGCTGCCTCCGGCGGACTCCAACTGTCCGACTCGACCCTGGCGGGAGAAACCCCCAAGCTGGAGGGGCTCCCCGGCTCCATTCAAAGCGGAAGGAAGAAGAGGAAGTGGAGGGTGGTGGGATGGAGCCCAGGCTGAGGCGCACCTGGGGATGGGGTTGGCCTAGTTCCGGGGCCGGGAGCCAGGAGGTGCCGGGAAGGGCAGGAAGGGGAGCCTCGGTGTACCCCCCCCCCGTCCGCGTCTGTCCACGTGGGAGTCTCGGGAGAGGGACTCTTGGTGTAGCTTAAAGAAGCGGAGGGCCAGCAGGCGAGCCCCCGGGGCGAATGGCACTAGCGGGAAAGCGGTCGGGGTGGGCGCTGGGGCCGGAAGCGGGGAAAGTAGCCCAAACCGAACCCGGATTTCCCCAGAGACGCGCCGACGTGCTGCCCCCCTTGCCAAGTACCCTGTTCGGACTCCTCAGCAATCGCTGCGGGCCGGTGGGCAGCCAGAGGCCGGCTGTCCTGCGACCGAAAGGCCCGGAGAGGGAGCCCGGCTGGTCCGTGCCACGACGGGGACAGACAGGAGAGACCCGGAGCGGGACGGGCTCAGAAGCGCTCGCTCTGGAGCCGGCCCGGTGTTTCGGCTCTCGAAGCCGGTGGGGGCTCGCACCGCCGAGGCCCCCCGGGCCGTCCCTGGGCGGGTGCTGCAGAGTCCGGGCCCCCGGGAGGCCTCGCTTTCAGGCGCTCAGGAAGCTGCCGCAGCGGCAATGCGGGGGAGGCCGAGCCTGTCCGGCTCCCTCCCGCTCGACGCCGCCTCAGCACGTCCTCCCCCAGCAAGCCCGCTTCTGCTCGCCCTCCCGGGCTCCAGCTTTGTCCAGGCCGGCCTGATGTGGCGGCTGCCCGAGCCGGAAGGGCCCGCGAGGCCGGCGCTGGGAGCTCGTGAGCGGCTCCCCGTCTCCACCCCACTGGAAGGGCAAGCAGAGACGGCCGCAGCTTCTGCTGCCTGAGCGCGAACCTTCCGGAGACTGACGGTTCCTCCGGACCGCCGCCCGGAGCTCCGGCGTGGCTGGCTGGCGGGCGGGCCGGATCCCCTTGACCTCTTCGGTAGACCCACGATGTGGGCCCGGCGGGCCTCCAGCTGGATCCTCCTCATCCCCCACTCAGTGCACTCCCCGCGCTTCAGGAGCCTGGTCTGGAGACCCCGCAGAGGACCCCTTAGATCTTCGCTGGGATTGCGGGCAGCACCCTGGGGTGCCCGATCCACACGTTGGGTGCCATCAGCAAGCCCTTCCAGCCGAGCACTGCAGAAGAAAGCAGTGATCGCGGGAGCCAAACGGCAACGGCCTTCGGGCTATCTTCTGCCCCCGGCAGGGCCGCAACGGGAAACAGCGTGCTCAGGGCCCAGCCTGGCCAAGCTGGGCCGAACGCAGTCCGCTCCTATGGGAGGGCCGGCAGCCCTGCGCGCCACGGACAGGCTGAAGCGGCATTTTCCAGCCGAGCCTTTCCGCCTTTCTCAGGGGGCCGCTGCGCCCGCCGTCCTCCCGGGGTTTCCGAAGCTGCCCCGCCCGGCATCGCTGGCACAGCCGGGAGCTCTCCGGGATGGGCCTCGGCCTCCCTGCAGCCAAGGCGGTGCCCCGCTTAGGACTCCCGGGGCCATTTCTACACTAGCAGAGGAGCTCCCGGGGCGGGCCGGGTTCGACTGAGAAGTGCTCGCGGGGGGAGCTGCCACCAGGGCGGGATCAAGGCTGGGCTCCTCCCGCGCCCCCGCCCCCGCCCGTCCCTCCCTTTCTTCGAGGCCATCCCCCGCCTGCCTCTCCCTGGGGGTCCGCCACAGGAATCCCGGCTCCAGAGCCAAAGGGCCGCTCCCTTCGGCCTCGGGGGAGAGGGGGGCGCCGCTTAGCAGCCCCGACCTGCCGCCTCCTTGGATAGGGCCCAGACGGGCGGCCCCTCCCCACCCTCCGGCCCGTCCCGCGACTCAGGTGGCCGGAGCCGGTGGCTCTCCCACAGCGGTCCCAGAATTCCCGGGTCCCGGGGTTCGAGCCCGAAGGCGGCTCTCCCGGGTCAGCAGTTCCCCGCCCCGGGCCGGCTCAAGGCATGGACTGGCAGCTTTATGACTTGGTTTAATAAACATCTGAAATCTATCATTATCCTAGCGGGCCGCCTCCTCCCGGCTGGCCTCCGGCCTCAGAAATCGTAGTACTGAATAGACTTTCTCATCTGCATGCAGAGAACCTCGTCGATGTACAGCGAGTTCTCCTTCACCTGGATCTCCTCCTGCAGGGAGAGCTGCCTCCGGTAGAGCCCCTTCAGCTCGATCTCCGCTTGAGCGAGCGTGTCCTTCAGCCTGAGGAGGGACCGAGCGATGGGCGGGGAGGCCCGGCCCCTCGCAGGACCCCGGCCCGCCCCGGCCCGCCCCTCACCTGCCCACGTTGCAGGTGATCTCCTGAACCTCCCGGATGAGCCGGTACTGCACGCTGTCCCGGCACAGCTCCACGTTGGGCCGGTGCCGCCTGGACTCCAGGCGCGTGTGGGCCACTTTGGCCGGCCCCTCTTTGTCTTGGATGGCCTTGCTCAAGGTTCGCACGTTCTTCTCCTGGGCCGCGATCTCCTCCATGATCTGAGCCGAAGCACTAGGGGGAGTGACTCCTGCCCGCGGCCTCCGCCTCCCTCCGCCCCTCCCTCGTGGCCCCCCAGGAGCCGCCCATCATCCACAGTCCGCGGTCTCCAGCAGGGAGACCCCGCCCCCTCCCCCTCCCTTCTCTGAGCCAATGAGGCCGCCGGGAGGACCGTGGCCCCGCCCCTGCCCGATACCTTGGTGAGGTGAGTGGTCAGCTTCTCCTTGGCCTCTTTGGTTTCCTTGATCTGGGTTTGGAAGGCCTGATTCACCGCCTCGAACTGCTTGCGCAAGTCGTTGGCCGTCTGAGACAGGATCCTGTCGATCAAGGCCTCCAGCGCCAGCGAGTTGTTCCTCTGCTGGTCGGCCTTCTCCACGTTCATGTTGGAGAACTCCAGCCAGTCGTCCACACTCACTGAGCTGGAAGAGAGGCCACGGCAGGGCCCTCCAGAGGCTGCTCCCTGGAGCCTCCCCTTGGCACGTGGCCTGCATCAGCCACTGGCCCGGCAGCCCCCACCACCACAAAGACCCCCACCATGGCCCCCGAGAGGGACCGGCAGAGGCCTCTTTCTCATGGGGGGCCACTCAGACCCCAAGTTTGTCCCACGCTGGGCCACAGCTGCCCTCTCACCCTGCCATCCCACTGGGCCCATGTGCAGGTGTTCCCCCACTTCCTGCAGCCCTCCTGCCTCCACGTCCACAAAGGGCCCCAGGGCCAGGGCAGACCCTGCCCCGAAGCAGCTGGCTCTACACCAGCCAGAGCAGGAGGAAAGGAGACCTGGTAAGGCGAGCCAGCGCAGCCCCGGCCTCCATTGCCTGCTCCCCTGGAGACACTGGCTGGAGAGCTTGCGCTCAGAGAAGCCTGGGCTCGCCTCCGGGCATCCCTGCCAGACCAGCTGGGCCAGAGTGGGCCAGGCCCTCCTCCCACCCGCCCGCCCGCGTACTTGGGCTCAATCCGGACAGGGTTGTTGGCATAACAGATGTCAGGGTTGTTGTTGGTGAGTGTCGAGCAGAAGTCCTCGATGGTCAGAGCCACGCATTTGTCCTCCAGGTCCTTCTCCAGGTTGTACCTGGAGGCTCGGTTCAGCCTGGACGAGGCCGGAATCTCACACACAGGTCTGGCTTTGGGGGCCCCTCCAAAGGGGGTCGAGCCCCTGCTGCCCTCCTCGAAGGGGCCCCAGAACACCAGCCGGGGAGAGGGAGCTTCCCAGACATTCCCAAAGGAGGAGAGGCCACAGAGCCAGGAAGCCTCCAAGCTGGGACTTGCACTGGGGTCCTGCCTGCCCGGGCCAAAGGGGATCTGAGCAGTGGCAGGGCAGGCCGCCCTCCTCCCTCCATACCTGAGCTGCTCCCCAGTCTCTTCCAGGGTGCGCTGGAGCAGGGCCAGGACCCCCTGCAAGACCTCGGACTCCTTGTACAGCTCCCGCTCCACCTCGTCTTGCACCAGGTCGATGCCAAAACGCTTGTCCCTGACCAAGAAAAGGGAGGGGCAGCCAGTGGCTTCCCTGTGAGCACCTGGGCTCCAGGAGGGCAGGCAGGACTGCGTGGAGAAAGGGAGAAGGCCCTGGGCTCCATGAAGCTGAGCCAAGACCCCCTTCCTTCCCGGCAAGCCCCTCCCAACCCTGGAAGAGAAAAGCTTGGGGAAGTCCCATTATGGGGGCACCTCTGCACTCTCTGTCTCTGTCTCTCTCTCCCTCCCTCTCTCTCTCTCTCTGTCTCTCTCCGTCTCTCTCTCTGTCTCTCTGTCTCTCTGTCTCTCCGTCTCTCTCTCTGTCTCCCTCTCTCTCCCTCTCTCCCTCTCTCTCTCCCTCTTTCCCTCTCTCTGTCTCTCCCTCTCTCCCTCTCTGTGTCTCTGTCTCTGTCTCTCTCTGTCTCTGTCTCTCTCTCTCCCTCCCTCTCTGTCTGTCTCTCTCCCTCTTTCCCTCTCTCTGTCTCTCCCTCTCTCCCTCTCTGTGTCTCTGTCTCTGTCTCTCTCTCTCCCCCCTCCCTGTCTCTCTCTCTCTCTCTCTCTCTCTCTCTCTCTCTCTCTCTCTCTCTCTCTCTCTCTCTCTCTCTCTCTGTCTCTCTCTCTCCCCCCCCTCTGTCTCTCTGTCTGTCTCTCTGTCTCTCTGTCTCTCTCTCTCCCTCTCTCTCTCTCCCTCCCTCTGTCTCTCTCTCTCTCTGTCTCTCTCTCTCCCCCCCTCTCTCTCTGTCTCTCCCTCTCTCTCTCTGTCTCTCTCTCTCTCCCTCTCTCTCTCTCTCTCTCTCTCTCTCTCCTCCCCTCCCTCCCGCTTCTGTCACCCACCGATACTCGATACACTTGTGGATAATGTACAGGGGCTCCTGGTATTTCTCGATGGCCTTCTCCAGCCTCGTCTTAAAGGTGAACAGCGCTTCGGTCTCCTTTAGAAGCTGGTCCAGTTTGTCATCTAATTCCTTCTTCCAGAACTTTATTTCGTCAAGTCTTTGCTCTGCAGGACACACGCGGAAGGTTGTGCAGTCAGTGACTTCCGTCGGAGCCCTGCTGGGCTGCCTGCCCGGCGTCTCAGAAGGAAAAGGCCTCTCCTGTGCCAGCAGGCTTTGGGCCTCAACCCTCAGAGGCTCCCTCGTCGCCCTTATTTGTCCCAACCAATATGTCAGACCAGCCGTGCCTTCTCGAACCCGGGCTCGGTAATGATGGGTCCTCGTGTCTGTCTTCAGCCTTCCTGGCCGCTGGCCTGCCAGACCCTCCACCTCGACGGGAAATCCCAGGCGAGGGTAACCCCAGTGTCTGTGTCTACACCTCCCGGGGATGCCCCTCCGAATCAGGGTCTCTGTGCTCCCAGGCAGGAGACAAGATGCCCCATGGGAGGCCACCTGGCTGCCCTGAGCGGCCCCTTCCACTTTGGGCCAAAGTGTGGCCTGGCCCAGCCTCTCTCGGCCTTCTCTTACGATGTCCCGTCCCAGTTTACCCCCCCCCCCGGGCCAGCTGGAACAAGCCTCAGCCCTTCTCCCCAAGGTGCACCCAATGGGTGAGGCCCTTCTCGGGGCCCCTGGGGCATTCTGCCCACCAGCACCACAAGGACCACCTTTCCAAGGAACCTCTTTGCCTGAGTCTTGTCACCACCCAGCAGGAAAATCTGGCCTCTGAGTCTTATCGCCCAGGCTAGCTCTGCCCTTCCTGCCTCAGTCTCCCGCCTGTGCCCTATGTGCCAGCAATGCCAATGCCCCCCATGCCGCTCCATGCCCTCCCTCCCCTTCCCAATGCCACCTCCTCCAGGGAGCCTTCCTTCCCTGATTGTCTCCCTTTCCCGAGCCTCAGCGCTGTCCGGACTGCAGGCTCTCCTCCCTGAGGAGTCCCTCAGAGCCGCCCCTCCTGGGTGCTTCTGTGTGTCAGTGCCCGGCGGCAGCCTGCCCCCAGCCTGGAAGGGCTTTCGTCTGGGCCCCCCAAGGCCCGCAGGCCACCCCCGAGTGCTTGGATTCTGTCGTTGGCCATGAACAAACCAGCAGATTAATGGGGGCTTCGGGGGGCCAAAGACCTCCACGGAGCCGAAATTGCGACTCCAACACGGCGCTCGTGTCCAGCTGGGCCCCCTGCCTGGGACGCCCCCCAGGCAGCCCCCGGCCTCACCGATCTTCTTGTTGACGTCGCTCTGCGTCCTCTGGGTGCTCTTCTCGATTTCGTCCACCAGCCGCTGGCTCTCGGCCACCAGCCGCTCGGACCTGGAGCGCTGAGCTTCGGCGCTGTTGTACTGGTTCTTGTTGGAGATGTGCCACTCTGGGCCCAGGAACTTGGGAGCCGTCTGGAGCAGTTTGGCCATGGCGGCTCTCCAGGGGCCTGGAGGGAAGAAGCTTCCGCCATCAGGGGCCGCTCCGCTCCCTCTTCCTCGAGCCTTTGGGGTCCTTTACGGCCTCGCCCGGCCTCCAACCACACACACCCTCCTCACCTCCTCCACGAACCCTCCCGCCTTTGCTTGGGACAGTCCTAAGTCTCTCCCCGACCCATCCTTCAAGGCCTACCTAGCGAAAAGCTACCTCCACCATGAAGCCCTCTCTGATTCCCTCCATGGGAAATGGCCTGCTTCCTGGGGGGCTTGCGGGCCCCTTCTGGAACACTCTCGGAGCCCACTGCCCTGCTAGTCTGGGGCGGCAGACATTGCACTTTCCCACGTCCGGCTGGGGGGGGGGGCTGCCAGAAGGCCCAGCCCATGGAGGGTCTGGAGCAGAGGGCTGCGGCCCGGCGGGGTTCGGGAGAAATGGCCTGGCCGCCAGGGCAAAGGGGAAAGGGCGATCCCAGAGGGAGGGGGGCCGGCGCAGCAGGGGCTTCGGCTGCCAGGAGTCGGGAGAAGCTCGGAAGACTACAGGGGCCGCCCAGTGACGGCAGCCAGCCCCCAGGAGGCGCGGTGCAGCCTGGGACGCCCCTCCCGCCCCCTCCGCGCCCTGACCTGGCCGCAAGGCAGCTCGCTAGACCCCAAATCACGGCAGCCAGTGGCGCCCGGCGTCCCGGCGAAGAGGAGCACAATCTGGCACGCAAGAGAGAAGAAATGGTGCTGCCCGGAGAGCGGGGCCGCCCGCGGGCTCCCCACCGGGCCCTGCTCCGGCTTCCGCCTTTTCCCACACCCCGGGCACAGGAGGGAGGGGGAAGGAGCTCTCTGGGCGCCGCAGCCCCTCCTCACAGGCCCCTCGGGCCTTACCCAGGCGCGCTGAGGAGCGCACTGTCCGGAGCTGCCCCGGCGTCTGCCACCCCGGCCGCAAACACTCTGGTCGCCATGGTAGCCGGGAACGCGTCTCCCTGGCAACCGGGTCTCGTTCCAGTCTCGGAGCGCGCCTCTCGCGCGAAGCCGGGCAGAGGCAGAAACGCAGCCTGTGGGGGCCTCAGTTTACGGACCTCCCTGTGCCCCGAGGCCTCTCAACCCGGACTAGGAGGGTCGAGGCGGGAGGGGAGGGGGGACCGGCCGCGCCCTCGCGCCTCCTCCGCAGAGAGGCCCAGTGCTGAAGATGGGCGGGATCGATGAGGGGGCATGTCACGGCGAGCCCTAGGCTAGGGGTGGGGCCACGTGGGGCCGGGGGGCGGAGCCGGGGGAGGGCTCGAGGAAGCTCAGGGCTACGGCGCACGCAGTTGGGACCCTTTGGCTAGGATGAGGCAGCAGGTTGAGGAGGGCCTCGGCCCCGGGTTCCCGCAGCGAGGCCTCAGCTTAGGCCTGGCCGCTGCCTCGAAGCTCCAGAGCACCAAACACATCCACACCGGGAAGGCGATCGTGGCCGGTAGTGGGGCGTGGTGGCGGAGGGGCGTTACGGGGGGAGGGGCCATGGCTGCCCGGCTCACGTGGAGGTCACGGCTGTTCCTCCTAATATGGGGGTCCGGCCCCCCGGCCCTTCCTCCTTAGTCTGTCCTGTGGGGAGCCCTCCCTGCCTCAACCTGGCCCCCTCCCTCCGGATCTTGCCCTCCCCCATATCAGGTTTCCCCCATCCCCACCTCGCCATCTTCATGTGCCGTCTCGGGGCCTTTGCCCGGGCTGTGCCCCAAGTCAGTGAGCACCTGAAGCGCCTCCTGGAGGCCTGTGCCCCTCCCAGACTCCCTTGGTCGCATCCCGGCAGTAGAACTTCAGCCCCCAACAGGGCTCCCCGATGTGGTGGAGGGGGCTCCCGGACCCTCCCCTGCCCTGGGAGTCACCCCTTTGGCCCAAGAATGGGTTGGAAAAGGGGGGAGAGCTCGGGGGAGTGGATCTGGTGCCCTGATGTGGCCGAGTGTGTGTCTGGCGGGTCTGGCCCTGGTCACCGTCCTGATTGCCCCGCCTTCTCCAGAAGTCATCTCCTCCCACCCAGCAGCATCTGCCCTGTGTCCAGTCCTCGGTTCCCACGAAAAGGGCTCTATGGGGGCCTCGGGGGAGCCAGGGATGGAGCCTCTCCATCTGTATCTCTCTTTCTGTATCTCCCCCCACCCATCTTTCTCTCCATCCCTGGCTCCCCCTTTGTCTCTCCCCATCTCCCCCCATCTCTGTCTCTCTGGGCATCTCCCCCCATCTCTGTCTCTCTGTCTCTCCCCATCTCCCCCCATCTCTGTCTCTGTGTCTCTCTGGGCATCTCCCCCCATCTCTGTCTCTGTGTCTCTCTGGGCATCTCCCCCCATCTCTGTCTGTCTCTGTGTCTCTCTCTGGGCATCTCCCCCCATCTCTGTCTCTGTGTCTCTCTGGGCATCTCTCCCCCTTCTCTGTCTCTGTGTCTCTCTGGGCATCTCTCCCCCTTCTCTGTCTCTGTGTCTCTCTGGGCATCTCCCCCCATCTCTGTCTGTCTCTGTGTCTCTCTGGGCATCTCCCCCCATCTCTGTCTGTCTCTGTGTCTCTCTGGGCATCTCCCCCCATCTCTGTCTCTGTGTCTCTCTGGGCATCTCCCCCCATCTCTGTCTGTCTCTGTGTCTCTCTGGGCATCTCCCCCCATCTCTGTCTCTGTGTCTCTCTGGGCATCTCCCCCCATCTCTGTCTGTCTCTGTGTCTCTCTGGGCATCTCCCCCCATCTCTGTCTGTCTCTGTGTCTCTCTGGGCATCTCCCCCCATCTCTGTCTGTCTCTGTGTCTCTCTGGGCATCTCCCCCCATCTCTGTCTCTGTGTCTCTCTGGGCATCTCCCCCCATCTCTGTCTCTGTGTCTCTCTGGGCATCTCCCCCCATCTCTGTCTCTGTGTCTCTCTGGGCATCTCCCCCCATCTCTGTCTCTGTGTCTCTCTGGGCATCTCCCCCCATCTCTGTCTCTGTGTCTCTCTGGGCATCTCTCCCCCTTCTCTGTCTCCTTTTCTGTGCCCCCCTCCCGTCTCTCTCTTCATCTCTGTCTCTGCTCCATCTGTCTGACTCTCCCAAGCATCCCTCTGTCTCTGTCCCTCTCTCACACAGGTGGCATCGCCGGAGGCATCGAGGTCTTTGTCACCTTCCCCACAGAGTACATCAAGACTCAGATGCAGCTGGAGGAGAAGGCCAAGAATCCTCGGTACACCACTGTGGGTGAGAGAGCCGCCCCTCCTCTGTGCCCCCCGCCCCCTGCCCCTTGGCCCGGGCCCTCCCCGGGTCCCCTGCTGACCCTTCTTGTCCCTTCTGTCTCCCAGGTCACTGTGTCAAGCTGACCATCCAGGAGCACGGCATCCTGGGCCTCTATCGGGGCCTCAGCAGCCTGCTCTATGGCGCCATGCCCAAGTCGGCAGTGAGGTGAGTGCCCTGGAGGGCTGCTCCCTCCTGGTCCTGCAGGGACCGTGCGCCTGGTGCCCCGCCAGGCCTGCTCTCGGGGCTCAGACCGAGGGCTGGAGGGGACAGATGCTCCCACCATCTAAAGCGTCTCCTGAATGACGGGCAGAAAGCTCTCCAGGAGCCTCGGCTGGAGCAAGAGAGGGATTTCTGCGGGGCTCTGGGCCTTGGCCTCTGGCCAGCTTCCCTTCCCAGCTCCCCGCTTGCTCATTCAGCCTCAGACGCCAGTAAAGCCCAAGAGCAAAAGGTGGAAAAGGACATTCCACTCGGAATGGCCACAGCCAATGTGGAGTAGCCCCGGCTAGCTGAACACAATGGCAAGACCCTTTTCCCACAAATCAAGATGGGCCTAAACAGTGGGGAAGACATTAGTTGCCCATGGATAGGCTGAACCAACACGGTAGAGATTCCTGGATTTGTTTCCCTATTCCTTGCCAGACCAGTCAAACTCTCCAGAAAGTAATTCATGGAACTCGAGAGAATAACAACAAAATTCACCTGGAAGAAGAAAATGCCCAGAAAAAAGGGAAGGCAGGAGGCCTGGCCAGCTGTAGCAGCTCTCGGTGATGGCTAAGCCCATCCCGTACTGGCTGAGAGCGGCAGAGAGGGGAGGCGATCAACACGCAGAAAACAAACTTGGGGCCGAAGGGCTCCCTCTCTGGCAAGAACTGCTGGGGAAAATGGAAAAGGGCGAGCCAGAACACGGTACTCCACGGTAAAGTCACCATGGCTGCTTAAGCCAGCAACCAAGGGGGATCCTCTGAGCAAAGTGGGGGACCAAGGAGAAGTTTGCCGGTGAGGCCTGTGGACACGGGAAGAATTCGGGCTCCAACAAGACCCAGAGAACGTTCTGGACAAGTGTTTTTGCACAAACAAAAGCAATGCAACCAAGAACAAACTGGGGGAACGACGTGTGCCAAAAGCCTCGTTTCTCCAAGCGAGAGAGCTGAGACCAAGTGTGAGCGCACAGGTTGGTCCGTGGTCCAGCAGACAGTTCTCAGCAGCAGAAATCGAAACTAGAGCCGGGGAAGAAGTGCTTGGACCAGAGAAGCGCCCCAGGAAGCCACTCGCACCCGGGAGCCCGGCTAACATGGCCACAGAGGACCGGAGCCACGCTGAGGGGTTGTGGGAGGACCAGGTGGACCTGCGGACGGACACGGCCGTTCTGGAGAGCAAGGTGGAGGGGCCCCGAAGGGCCCTGAAGCTGGATCTGCCTCCCAGAGAGGCCAGAGGAGGCCCAAAGCCCTGCCTGGGCCAGAACACTTTGGGTGGGTCTTTTTGTAGCAGCAAAGAATTGGCGCCCGAGGGGCTGCCCGTCACCTGTCGTGGAATGAGCCGTGGAAATGGTTGTCACGGAATAAGTACCACTGCGCCATGAGGAGCCACGGACGGACGGACGGACGGATGGACAGGATGCTTTCAGGGAAGCCTGCAGAGGCCGAGCGGAACCTCTGCGGACGTGTCTGTGAAGGGCCGCACCATTCCCGGCATTCCCCCCGGGACAGGAAGGGACTGAAAACAGGAGAAAAGGCGGGAAAATGTGTCCCCGAGTCTCGGAGTAACGCCAGCGCTCAGTGTGACTCCCGGCCGCTGCTGGCACAGCGGAGACCTCCTAGAACGTCCCCCCTTCGCTCCTGGGGCCGCAGCCCTCCCTGCTGCAGAGAGGCCTCCGCATCATCCCAGCTTCCCCATGAGAGACCGAGCAGGGTCTGCCGGAGGCCGGAGCCAGGGCTGGGCCTCGCCTAGTCGCTCGGAGCAGCCCTGGGGACCTGGCGCCGCCAGACCGTCCTTCTCCGCAGCCGGGCCGGGCGTGAGCAGCCGCTGTGTTCTCTGCAGGTTCGGCACGTTCCAGTTCCTGAGCAATTACGCCAGAGATGCCAACGGCAAGCTGAGCAACATGAGGAGCTTCCTGTGCGGCCTCGGAGCCGGCGGCATGGAGGCTGTGGTCATCGTCTGCCCGCTGGAAACCATAAAGGTCCGGCCGGCCATCCAGCCGGGGATCCTGGGGGACTGAGGAGGCGGGGGCACGGCAGGACGGGGGGAGGTCGGGCGCGGCTCCGGCCGGCCCAGGATGCTGTCGGGGCCCACAGACGTCCCCAGCCCCTGCGCCCCATGAGCCTGGGGCCGCCCGTGGCCGCTGGGGGGCTGGTTCTGAGGGCAAGCTCACAGCTCTCTGGGCCCCCTGCCCCGCGGAAGCCCTGGCAGCGGAGGGAGGCAGGCCTGGCCGCCGGAAGCCCATCTTCCCTTTGGTCGCGCCCAGGTGAAACTCATCCACGATCAGAAGATGGGGAAGGCCAAGTACCGCGGGTTCTTCCATGGCGTCCGGGAGATTGTGCGCGAGCAAGGTACTCGTGGCTGCCCTCCCGCCTGGGGGGAGGGGAAGGAAAGGCGGAGCGGGAGTCACGTGCGGCCCCTCCCCCCAGGCCTACAGGGAATCTACCAGGGCATCACGGCCACCATCATCAAGCAGGGATCCAACCAGGCCATCCGGTTCTTCACTATGACCTCCCTCCGCAACTGGTACCTAGGTAACCCTCGGCATCCCCAGGCCCCCTGCCTGGCTGCCTCCCCTTTTCTCCCGTGTCCACTCCCACCCCCTGGCCAAGACCCTTTGAGGGCCACTCTCGGCTGGGGCCGGGCTTGAGATAAGCCAGATGCCCACCGTGCTTTCCTGAAGACAGAAAGGGGGCACCTGGGGGGCAGGCAGGGAGCCCTCCCCCACCCCTGGACCAGGCAGGTGGTCACCCCGGCTGCCAAGTCGTCCTCCGGAGGCATGGGTGCCCCCAGCCCCTCCCCCACTCTTTGGCGTCTCCAGGGGGTCCCGGTGGGACCTTGGAAGCTCTTCATGACCCGCCCTGGCCCCAAACTGCTTCCCTCCCTCCCCTTGGCTGCCCAGAGGCTCCGCTCAGCCTCTTCTCTGAGCCCCGGATCATGCACGGCCTGACAGGCTGCCTCCCCCATTAGAACCACAGGCGCTCCTTTGCCTTTCTCTGGAACTTAGGCCTGTGCCTGGCGCACAGTAGGTGTTTCGTCGCCGGGGCATTGGATGGGCCCCGTATCGGGAAGAGCCCAGTTCCAACGTGGCCCCAGTTGGCGCACCACGGGTTCAACGGTTCTCTGAAGAAGGACTCCCACGTCAGTTTATCCAGCCCTTACCTCTCTCCTCATCGCAGCTCCAGGCAGTGCCTGGCCACCCCGCAGGCACCGTCACCTCGACCCGGCCCGAACGCCTCCAAAGCCCTCAGGAGGAAGGTCTCCCCGTCGGGCTGGGTGCCAAGGCTTGCCCCGCTGCCAGGCTCCCCTGCCCTTGGCTCGCCACGTCCTCTCTCAAGAGGAAGCCGACCGGGACCGAGTCCTGCGTGCCCAGAAGCCCGGAGCCGAGATCTGGGGCGGAGGCACAGCGACCTGAAGCTCTTTCTGCCAAGAAGGGGAAAGGAGTGTGGGGGGCGCGTGAGGTGGATGTCAAGGCCGGGGCTGTGAGCCCTGAGGCCCAGCTGGCCACCTAGGCCAGGCCTTGGCTTCAGGCCACCCAAGAGGCCCGCCTGGGAGGGGCAGCAAGGTGAGGCCGCCCGCAAGGCCGGGTCGCCAAGGATGCCTCGGAGGAGGCGAGCCCAGAGTCAGTCTGGAAGACCCGAATTCAAATCAAGCCTCGGACACTTCCTGGCTGCGTGACCCCGAGCGAGTCAACCACTCCAAGAACGGTCTGCAGGGTCCGAAGAGTCGCGCCCGACGCTCCTAGTCCAGACGTTCTCTCACAGCTCTGTCCCGCCAGACGTCCCGGAGCAGGAAGACACCAAGCCAAGGCCAGAGGCAGAACCCAGAGGGAGGCTGGCCTGGCGGAGCGAGCCCTTCCCCCAGCGGGGCGCGGCAGCTGCGGCCAGTTAAGGAGGCCCCTGGTCAGAGCGGAGCCAGACAGGGCCAGCTCTTGCAGAAGGCCCCCAGCCTGTCCCTTGGTGCAGGCATCCCTGCGGGAACTGGGCTCAGGGGTCAGTCCGCAGGACAGAGGAGCGAACCAAAGCCTGTCTGGGGCAGCCAGGCAGCGGGCTAGCCAGCATTCGCACCCTCTCCGGTTTCTCCACTAGATGATAATCCGCAGAAAAAGATGAACCCCTTCATCACGGCTCTCTTTGGGATCGCCGCGGGAGCAGCCAGTGTCTTCGGCAACACCCCAGTGGACGTGGTGAAAACGAGAATGCAGGTAAAACACAGCCGGGGCTGTCAGTGCGCTGCCTGGATGCCCCCCAGCTGGCGAACCCAAGACAGCTCGTTGGGTGGAAAACCTCGTTCTTGGGCAGGCCGGCCCCCTTCATTCCTCAAAACCCTTCCCGCAGCTCCCAAAGGCAGATGCTGCTGCTGTTGAAGGCAGCCTTGCATGGCAGGGCCCAGAGCCCCCAAGGGCTGCGGGGCGGGGGGGCTGGCAGCCAGGCCTTGGGGAGCCTAGCGAAGCTGAGGAGCCGCAGCAGGGCTGAAGCTCACCAGACATCTGCATGCAGTCTGGCCCCAAGACAGGCAGGGAGCCCCCTGGAGCAGGAGGGCCACCAGCCCATCAAAGGACCTGGACCCTGGCCTAGAGAAATGGAGCAGGCCAGGGGTCCTACGGGATCGCCCTGGCACGGGGTCACTGCACTTCTAGGCTGGACAAGGACCTGGTCAGAGATGAACAATGGCTGGATGGCTGGATGGATGGACATAGCCACAGATGTAGATATAGATAGATGGATGGACAGATAGATGGACAGAGCTAGTTAGCTAGATGGATGGATGGCTGGATGGATGGATGGATGGACATAGCCACAGATGTAGATATAGATAGATGGATGGACATAGCCACAGATGTAGATATAGATAGATGGATGGACAGATAGATGGACAGAGCTAGTTAGCTAGATGGATGGATGGATGGATGGATGGACATAGCCACAGATGTAGATATAGATAGATGGATGGACAGATAGATGGACAGAGCTAGTTAGCTAGATGGATGGATGGATGGATGGATGGATGGATGGACATAGCCACAGATGTAGATATAGATAGATGGATACACAGATAGATGGACAAAGCTAGTTAGCTAGATGGATGGATGGATGGATGGACGGACATAGCCACAGATGTAGATATAGATAGATGGATGGACATAGCCACAGATGTAGATATAGATAGATGGATGGACAGATAGATGGACAGAGCTAGTTAGCTAGATGGATGGATGGATGGATGGATGGATGGATGGATGGATGGATGGATGGATGGACATAGCCACAGATGTAGATATAGATAGATGGATGGACATAGCCACAGATGTAGATATAGATAGATGGATGGACAGATAGATGGACAGAGCTAGTTAGCTAGATGGATGGATGGATGGATGGATGGATGGATGGATGGATGGACATAGCCACAGATGTAGATATAGATAGATGGATACACAGATAGATGGACAGAGCTAGTTAGCTAGATGGATGGATGGATGGATGGACATAGCCACAGATGTACATATAGATAGATGGATACACAGATAGATGGACAGAGCTAGTTAGCTGGATGGATGGATGGATGGATGGATGGACATAGCCACAGATATAGATATAGATAGATGGATGGACATAGCCACAGATGTAGATATAGATAGATGGATGGACAGATAGATGGACAGAGCTAGTTAGCTAGATGGATGGATGGATGGATGGATGGATGGATGGATGGATGGATGGACATAGCCACAGATGTAGATATAGATAGATGGATACACAGATAGATGGACAGAGCTAGTTAGCTAGATGGATGGATGGATGGATGGATGGATGGATGGATGGATGGATGGACATAGCCACAGATGTAGATATAGATAGATGGATACACAGATAGATGGACAGAGCTAGTTAGCTAGATGGATGGATGGATGGATGGACATAGCCACAGATGTAGATATAGATAGATGGATGGACAGATAGATGGACAGAGCTAGTTAGCTGGATGGATGGATGGATGGATGGATGGATGGATGGATGGACGGACGGACGGACGGACTCTCTGTGTGGGGCACCTTCTTTCCCTCCACACCGATGTTCACCTTTTTTGCCCCATTGGGTGTTGTCTTGCCCCATGACATTGTAAGCAGCTTGAGGGCAGGACATTTTTTCTCATTGTACCCCCAGAATTCTGCACAACGCCTGGCACACAGTAGGTCCTTAGTCAATGTTTAGTGACTGCCTGAGATAGGGAGAGAAAACAAAAGGCAGGCCCCTCACTGGTCTTTTGTTTCAGAGCCTGGAAGCCTCCAAGTATAAGAACACATTGGATTGTGCCATCCAGGTCTATAAAAACGAGGGCACCAAGGCGTAAGTGACTGAGAACTCCCTGGCACTCCCTGTACAATCGTTTCCTTAGGTAGCTCTGTGCCCCCTCCAAGCCCGCAGGGAGATTTCCCTGGCATAGGAGCCCAGGTCTTGGCTTGTCCACATATTTTGCTTGAATAATTCATCTCTGAAAGTCAGCAGTGGGCCTTGGCCTTCTCTGCCGCTGCCTCAGGCCCAGATGCCCAGAGAACCACCAGAGGGCCTGAGCCTGCTGCCCAGGCTGGGGTTCCGGGGCTCCCTTTCTGGGAGTGGAGTGGACCACTACTTCTCCCTGGCCCCCTGCTCACTGTTGGGAGTTTCAGGAGGAACTGGGAACACAGTGGATAGAATGCTGACCTTGGAGTCAGGGAGACCTGAGTTCAAATCCAGCCTCTGACACCAGCTGGTTGAGAGCTTGGCCCATCTCAGCTTCCTCAGCTGTAAACTGAGCACCTCCTTCCCGGGGTTGTTAGGAGGGTCAAATGAGCTCATAACGGGGGAGCAAATGGCACGGTGCCAGGCACACAGTAAAGTCTGGATAAATGTTCCCCGTTCCTGCCAAGTGCCAGTCCCTCCACACGGGCGCTTCTGTCATCTGTGGGTCACAGGGGAGGGAGCTCCCAGAGCCGGGCAGCAGCCCCTAAGGATGCCAGGGCGCAGCTCTGTGTGAGCAAGGAGGGAGCCTGTAAGTGCTTGACGTGATCCTCCCAAGGACCCTGGAACTGGGCCAGCGGCAGCCAGCTGGTGCCCGAGGCAGGATTTGCACTCGGGTCTCCCTGCCTCGGGTCGGGAGGGAGAGGCTCTTTCCCCACCTCCTCTTGCGCAGATTTTACAAGGGAACCCTTCCGCGCCTGGTCAGGGTCTGCCTGGACGTGGCCGTCGTCTTTGTCCTGTATGACGAAATCGTCAAATTTCTGAACCTCATCTGGTGACCGGCTGGTGAGCAGCGTGCGGGGCGGCCACGGGCAGGCCTGGGGTGGGCCGCAGGGGCTCCGGCGTCCGGGCCTCCCTGCTCTGCCGGAGCCGGGGCGCGGGCCCGGAGGGACGCGGCGCCTACAACAGCTCCACCTCCCGCAGTCACGCAGTCCGCGCTCGGATCTCCCTGGCCCCGTCGCTCGGCCCGCAGCCGCTCGCCGGCCCACTGGCCAGGGCAGAGCCCCCGGGCCCTCGGGCAGGAGGCGCCGGGCCTTCCCAGGCTGCCCTCGTCTGGCTTGCGAGGTTCCGGATTCCCGAGTTCGAGCTGGCGCCCTTCCCGAAAGGTTCAATAAAGCCTCGAGTGACTTTGTGCTTCCTTTGGCCAACCTTAGTGCCGAGTCCGGGCATGGAGCCTCCCCCTCCCGGGGCTGGCCCAGAGAGGGCGGGACCCCCACCTGGCACAGGGCAGGACGGCTCCCAGGGCCTGCCTCGGTGGCTGCCCCGGCCCCCCGGGGCTTCCTCCGTCCCTGCGCCCGGGGGCTGTGAGCGGATGGCAGTGCCGGGCAGCGCCGCCCTCTGCAGCGTGGAGGAGCCGCCCCAGCTGCTGCCAGGCCGCCAGCACCCAGCCCTCCCCCCTTTGATGGGCGCCCTCCAGACGTCATCGCAGGCCTCCCGCCGGCCCGTTTCTGTGTCCAGCAGGTGGGGGGCTGTCGGCTCGCGTGCTGGGCCCGTCCCCCTCTGGGCTAGTGGCCCAGCAGGGTCCCCCCAGAAGGCCACTGAGGGGCAGCTGAGGCTCTGCCCCCACCAGTGCCCTCCTCACTTCCTGGGCTGCCCAGAAGGATGCCCTCGGGGAGGCGCCTCCCCCATCCGCACGCAGGGAATGCTGGGCAGTTCCGGGGGGGTGCCAGCAGGCAGAAGGCAGCTGAGAGGTGGTGGCTGCCAATTGGCTCCCAAGAGGGGGGGGCGCTGGGCGAGGGCAGCGGCCGGCTGCAGTGCCCCCCGGCACCAGGGACACGTTGGCACTGCCATCCCCAAGCTGAAGGGAAAGGGCTGCTGCTTCCATCTGCTCTGGCCTCTTGGGGGTCTGCGAGGATTCGCTGGTTCAGATCCGGGTGATGCCACGGGAAGGCCCTCGAGGCCGGGCTGCCCGGAGCCGAGCCTGGGCCTCCGAGAACCCTGGGTGAGCGCTTGTTGTCGACCGACCGGCCGTGCCCAGCTCCCGGAAACGGGGCTGCCTCGCAACGGTGCCCGGAGCCAGGCTTCTTTGTGCCCCTCTGCCCCGGGCTGCCCAGTCCGGGCCAGATGCCCACTCGTCATGCCCCACGCGATGCCCAGCAGCAAGGGCTTCCACAGCCGACAGAAGGAGTGGGTCGGGCCCCGGGAAGCTGCACCCCGACCCGTGGTAGCCCTCTGAGCCTTCCCCTCTAGGCCTGGGGCCCCACAGGACCAACGAGCCCCCCAAGCCCTCGGAGGGGCGCCTGCTGGGGGCTCAGAGCAACTGTGACTGAACTCGGGGAACCTCCCCCCCAGAACCCAGAAGGGGGGCCAGCAGAAATCTCTCCAAGGCCCCAGCAGGCCTGGAGCACAAGACCCAGCTAGGCTGTCCCTCGCAGCGCTACTTCCCCCAGGCAGGCGACACCACGGAGGGAGAGCCCGCAGCCCGGCCACCCCCACCCCCAGAGAGGTCCAGGGAGCGGCCGGGGCGACTGGAGGGCGGGTGGCCGAGTCCTTTGGGACACGGCGGGGCCCATTCCCCTTGCCGGCCAGCCTCTACATACTAGCTGTGGCCCTGGGCACGTCGCTCCCCCGCTGCCTGCCTCAGTTTCCTCACCTGTAAAATGGGGGCCTAACAGCACCTCCTAGCAGAGTCGTGAGGCTCCAGTGGGAGCTCTGTAGAGCGCTCAGCCCGAGGCCGCTCCTAAACGCTCCATCTTTCCTGTTAGCCCTAGCCGGGGCCCTGAAGAAGCCGGGCTCCCCGGGGCTCGAAGCTTCCTGGAGGGGCTCCCGGCCTGGGGAGGGGAGTGGCCAAGGGCGGGAGGAAGAGGAAGGTGGAACAGAAAGACGGAGCCGGCCGGCTGGACGAGCATCTTTTATGTACAAACCAGAGAGCCCGTCCGCGCCCCACAGCGCTCTGCATCAAGGCCTCTCCTGCCCCGGGCTCCCCCCAGGGGCTCCGTCACTCGAAGCGCCGCAGATGGTTGTACAGGGACTGCACGTAGGTGAAGACGCACATGGGGTCTGGCCTGCGGCCCATCGCCATCATGTCGTCCACCTCGATGAGGCGCTCGCACTGAGCCAGCTTCCTGGAATACACAAAGTCACCACCCTGTCAGCATACCCTGAGGGGGACCCACTGCTGCACCCTAAGCAGGGCCTCCAGCAGCCATGGGGACCTACTGTGTGCTGAACTCTGGGGAAGTGCTGGCCCTACTGTGTGCTTCGTGTACTACTGGCCCTACTGCGTGCTGGGCTCTGGGGAAGTGCTGGCCCTACTGTGTGCTTTGTGCAGTGCTGGCTGGCCCTAGGGAAGTGCTGGCCCTACTGCGTGCTTTGTGTATTACTGGCCCTACTGCGTGCTGGGCTCTGGGGAAGTGCTGGCCCTACTGCGTGCTTCGTGTACTACTGGCCCTACTGCGTGCTGGGCTCTGGGGAAGTGCTGGCCCTACTGCGTGCTTTGTGCAGTGCTGGCTGGCCCTAGGGAAGTGCTAGCCCTACTGCGTGCTTCGTGTACTACTGGCCCTACTGCGTGCTGGGCTCTGGGGAAGTGCTGGCCCTACTGTGTGCTTTGTGCAGTGCTGGCTGGCCCTAGGGAAGTGCTGGCCCTACTGCGTGCTTTGTGTATTACTGGCCCTACTGCGTGCTGGGCTCTGGGGAAGTGCTGGCCCTACTGTGTGCTTCGTGTATTACTGGCCCTACTGCGTGCTGGGCTCTGGGGAAGTGCTGGCCCCAGCAGCCATGGGGACCTACTACACTTGGCTCTGGACAAAAGGCCTGAATTCGGGGGCAGATGGTGCTCTGCTCCATCATGGGGGCTCGCTGCCCCACCGCCCAGAGGAGACAACAGGAGGCTGGGAGGGGCCTGATGCCCCGCCCAGCAGGTAGGGTCACGCCCTCGGGGAGGGCACCCCAGGCTGGTCTGCGGCTGGAAGGCCCAGGCGAGATGGAGCTGTGGGTGCCGGTTTGAGGCGGCTCCGGATGGCAGCCCGCCAACAGCTGGGCCCGGGCCAAACTTGACGCCCAGGAGTGAGCCCTCCTCTCCAGCCTCCAGACCTTTACCCCGGCTGTGTGCCCCCCGTGCTGGGAGGTTCCGCCTCACCACCGGCCTCCCCCAGGGCCTTGCCAAGATCCTGCTTGCCCAGAGCGTGAGGGCCGCGGCTGCCCTTGGCCTCTGTCCCGGGGCCTCCCCTCCCTTCGGGGCCGTCCTGAGGATCGGTGCCGGGCGGAAGGGCCGGGCACGGGGGCTCCCCCCGGCGCCCGCGACTCACTCGGCCGTGGTGAAGGCCAGCTCGAAGTTGTGCCTCCGGTGGCGCGGGTCGAGGGCGCCGTAGTCGAAGGCTTGCGGGAAGAAGGCGTGCACGAGGGCGCAGAAGGCCAGGCCGTCGCTCCAGCTGGACGAGAAGTTGTGCAGGTCCAGGTGCTGCGGGCGGGAGAGGGCGGTGAGGCGGCGCCCGGCAGGCGGCCAGGACCCCCCCCCCGGGGGCTCACCTGGTAGCCGGCGGTCTTGGAGCGGCACCAGTCTAAGAGGATCTGCTTGATGCTGCTGGCACTGGCCACGCCGAAGCTCTGCGAGCGCTTGAGCTTGGCCCGTCCCTCCCCTGGGCCCCTGGAAGACAGGCAGACGGGGGGCTGCGGGGGGATGGGGGGGGAATGGGGGGGCGGGGGGCAGGGGGCTGCGGGGGGGCACGGGGGCTGTGGGGGGGAATGGGGGGGCACGGGGGCTGCGGGGGCTGCGGGGGGGCACGGGGGCTGCGGGGGGCACGGGGGCTGTGGGGGGGAATGGGGGGGCAGGGGGCTGCGGGGGGGGCTGTGGGGGGAATGGGGGGGCATGGGGGCTGCGGGGGGGCTGTGGGGGGCACGGGGGCTGCGGGGGGGCTGTGGGGGGCTGCAGGGGGGCACGGGGGCTGCGGGGGCTGCGGGGGGGCTGTGGGGGGGAATGGGGGGGCAGGGGGCTGCGGGGGGGCACGGGGGCTGCGGGGGGAATGGGGGGGCACAGGGGCTGCGGGGGGCTGCTCTCCTCCCAGGCCCACACATTCCACCCCCCCTCCTTCTGAGGGAAGCCAAGGGCCACAGCATCCCAGCCACCGGTCCTGCGGGGGACCCTGGGGGCTCAGCGTGGGCGGAGGGGATTCAGGGGACCCGGGGGCTCCCGGGAGGCCCCCTGCGGCCTCCCCACCCCCGCTGGCACTGCCGGGGCGGCCGGGCGTACCTGCCCGCGTCCTGCTCCCACTTCTCAAAGAGCGCTCGGCGGGCCTGGGCCCCCGAGGTCCTGGGCAGCGTCTGCGACCTCACCAGCTCCCTCCGACGTTCTCCGGGCCGATGGCTGCCGGCGGGCGGCGGGGACGGAGACCCGGGAGGCGTGGCCTGCTGGGAGCTGGAGAGAGGGCGGCTCAGCCGGGCCGCGGCCCCCCGGCCCCCCGAGCCCTGGCCAGGCGCAGCCCCGGCCCCCCGGGGGGACACGGGCGCCGCCCGCTTCCCTACCTCTGGCTCTTGAGGAAGACGCGGGCCGTCCCAAAGCCGGCGAGCTGCGGGCTCCTCTCTGAAGGGCAGCAGACGAGGGCCCGAGGTTAGGGCAAGAGCGGCCGCCCCTCGGGGTGCCCCCGCGCCCAGGCAGGCTGACCGAGCCACTCCGGGGAGCTCCCGCCTGGCCCGGCACCCCGCGGCCCTTCTCCCCACTGAAGCGAGGGGGACACGACGGGCCGCTAAAGAGGAGCAAACGGAGGCTGGGCGACGCGCCCGGGCACACAGCTCGGGAGGGTCTGGGCACGGGGCGGCCGGGTGCCCTGGGGGGATGGGCCCTCCGCCGCCCTCCTCCCTACCTGACTGGCCGGAGGTCCTGGCTGGGGCCTCGCCGGGGCTGGCCCTGTCCGGGCCCCGGGTGACGGCGGTGACCGGCTGGTGGGGCTCGGGGATGTCGGGGGACAAGCGGCCCGGCCCTGGAGAGAAGGGGGGCACCAAAGGAAGCGGCTGGCCAGCTCCCCTCCCTTCCCGGCCCTCTGATGGACAAGACGAGCAAGACGCGCTCTCTGGCCCCCCCCCCCCCCGGGCCAATTCCGGCCCGGCCTTCGCCTCGGCTGCTCTCTCCTGAGGTCCTGGCATTGGCCGCCCCGGTGCCCGCCCCGGCACACAACATCCCCCAGGCCCCCTTGCTTGCCTCCTACTCTCCAAAGCAACCCAAGTCAGGGCCCGCCTTCTCCAGGAAGCCCTCCTTGACTGCCGCCACACACTGACCTCTCTTCCCTGGTTCCTACAGGCCTCCCTGGGGACACTGCAGGCAGCAAGGAAGGTGTTTTCTGACTAGTGATGTCTGCGGGTTGCCCTCCCCCCCTTAGTGGGCACAGCTGGGCGCGCTGCCAGCCTATGGGCAGCACTCAAGGGTATTCCTTCCCCCCGTTACCTGACCGGGACTCTCCTCCTCCACCTGGCGGGGGCCCAGCCACTCCCCCGAGGAGGGAAGCTCTCTTCTTCCATTGCCCTCTGGGACAGCCCACTTGGCTTCTTGGGGCTCCCCAGCATGGGGCAAGTAGGTCCCCTCCATACCGACCCTGAAGGCAGTTCTTCTGCAGGATAAATGCCCTCGGGGATGCCCACTCGATGCCCACCCACAGCATGGCATCATCTCCAGCCTGCTCACTGCTGCCCACCCTTGGCATGGCACACTCAGCACAAGAGGCAGGCTGGGCAAGTCCCCCCCAGGCAACAACCACCCACTCACCTGCTGCCCTCTGATGCCCGTTCTCCAGGATGGAGGAGTTGGAGCCTCTCTTGGCCTCGGAATTAGCCCCTTCTTCCTGCTCCAGGCTCTGGAAAGACCCCAAAGCAACACGTGTCCATGAGCCCCTCTGCTGCCCGCGGGGGCGGGCGGGGCGACAAATGGCGCTCCGTTTTTGCGGACAGGGGACTGAGGAGGCGCAGAGGAGAAGGGGGGCTTGGCTTGGGCTGCCCAGAAAAGCAAAGGCCAAGAGGTGGGACGGTCGAGACCCGCGCG
The DNA here is from genome assembly GCF_027887165.1 of Monodelphis domestica. Taxonomy (NCBI): domain Eukaryota; kingdom Metazoa; phylum Chordata; class Mammalia; order Didelphimorphia; family Didelphidae; genus Monodelphis; species Monodelphis domestica. The sequence goes on from NC_077234.1 coordinate 1,995,928, forward strand.
AGGATTCCATCCACTAGCGCCCAGCTGGGGCCCAGAGTCGTAGCAGGGCAGCTTCATCCACTCTGACATTCACTCGGTGGGACAGCCCAGACAAGCCAAGAAGGTGGCAGAAAATGGCTTAGATCAGCACCTCCCACCACATGCAGCCAAAGGCAGGGCTGCCCTCAACCCAAGGCGGGACGGAGCCACACAGAGGCATAACCTCGCCAAGACGGCCCCCCGGTGGCCCCAGCGTGGCACCGATGCCCAGAGAAGCCGACTGGGGCAACGTCTCTGCATCGACCGTCCCATCGGAGCTGGACGGATGGACGACTGACCAGGGAATGGATGACAAGATGCACAGGAGACTGGAAGCTCCAGGGGGTGGGCATGGCCAGCCCTTGCCTAAGAAGACCGAGAGCCCCTGGACGACGGGGTTGGGAAATGCGACCCTGCTCTCTCTGCACAGGTAGGAGATGAGGGCTGGGGCGGGGCCGGCTTCAGGGGTCCCAGAGGCAGGTGGTTTCTTTAACTACTTGGCAACAGTGAAATCTCAGAAGCGTGATCACTGAACCACATGCACAGTCAGGAGATGTGGGTTCGAATGCCACCTCCAATGCTTACCAGCTACCCCAGTTCAACTCCGTAAAACAGAGATGGCCCTTGGCACCCCCCTCCCCAAGGCCAGTGGGGGTCAAGTATCCTCTTCCTCAGACTGCCTAGACCAGTTCAGAGCATGACCCGCAAAACCAGGCAGCCACCTCCCCACATCACAAGGTCCACCAGGGACTCGCCCTCCTTGTCCCCAGGCCTTTTTTCCAACCACATGACACGTACAGTGGGTGGTCCATGACTATTCGTGGGCCTTTGAGCCAGCCTATCTGTATGTGTTCGTGGCTGTCCTCTGACCATTCTGCTTCCTCCACTGTGTCCCTGCCAGGATCAAATTTCTCACCCCTGTCAGCCCACAGCTGAATCCAGGGAGACGACGATGGCCACAGCAAAGCAGGGGCACCTCCAAAATGCCCCACAGTCTCCAAAGGGTGAGAAGGGGTGAGGGTGGCCTGTGTGGTGCGACTCCCCCACCAGGGACCGCCAGAGACATGTTCCACCAACGGGGGCTCAGGGCACCTTCGCTCCAGCCCTGCACACCCCAGAAAGAGTGGCCAGAGGTAACCAAGCTGCGTCCCAGATCAAACTGCTAAACAAACCCCAAACATCTCTGTTCCCTTGGTGGCAGGTCACATGAGATAATGCTGGCAATGAGCAGCCCTTCTGTGGGCCCCAAGACTGCTCGGTGGATGTTGCCAGCGTAACACAAACTCTGAGAGGTCCTTATTTCTTGGCTGTTTCTTGGGGGAGTGGCTAAGCTCGCTGAGCTCAGAGGCTGCCCAAGTGGAGGCCTGGAGCTCCCTCTCCCACCCCCCTGGCAGGGGACTAGTTGAAGGTATGGTGTGTTGAGTCTGTGGCTGGCTAATGCTGGCAAGATCAGGCTGGAGCCATAGATGGAGAGGAAGCAAGTCAGGAAGGGAGACCCGTGATGATCACAGTGGTTATGGCGAGCCAGCATGGCTTCACCAAGAACAAGGCATCACACTAGAAAAAAGGCAATAGCAACGCACTGCACATGGAAGGGGTGGGCGCCATTTTTATTCTGAGAATGGGGATCATCGGGAACGGCATTCAACGGCACGCAGATGAGCGCTTTCTTTAGAGGAAAGGAATAGAAAACGAAGAGAACCATGCTGAGCTCGGAGTACGTTTATGGCTTGCAACCCGCTGACGTACTTTCCCGGGCAACGCTCACTCCAAGACAGAAGGGCCACCTGATCCCAGCTCACCAGAAAGGTCTAGGTGGCACGCTCACAAGCTGGGGGCCTTCCCGCAGAGAAATCTGTCCTCTGAATCAGCCTGGCCATCCCCTGGGGAGCATCGTCACCAAGGACAGCTGCAAAGAGCAACTAGAATTGTCTGAGAGTCCACGAAATGGAGGTGTGCAATGGGGCTAGAATGGATCCCGGAGATAAGGAAATGTGGAATGATTGAGGGGAAAAAAGCAGAGCCCACGGACAGCAGCCACACCCAGATGAGGGGCATCCACCCTCCAACACCGGCCACCAGACAGCCAGAAAGAGCCCTAGGAGATGGCAGTCCTCGGGGCACTTGCCAATGCTCCCCGAGAACCTGCCTGGGTCTTTTCATGATGTTTTTCCCGATTTAGGGGGCTGCCGTGGTTCCAGGGAGCAACGTGGCTGACGACTCCCCCAGCCCTCCTCCATCCTTGGAGTGGCCGTTCCTGGGGAATCCGGGGCTGCTGCCGCCTCAAGGCCAGCCCAGCCTGTGCCCCACTGGCAAGGCTTTGGAGAACAAGCATCTGAACCCGGGGCCACAGTGGGTCTGGGCCCAGGAGAGAAGGTGCCTGACCAAACCTCTTCTTTGCCTAGAATCCTGCAGATCCTGTCAGAAGGACCCCAAGGTGGTCTGGGAAGCCACAGCAGCCTCAGAGGTGCCTAGGCCAGTGAAAAGACAAATGAGTTCCCAGGGAATGTCAGAGGCAGGACTCGAACTCGGGTCTTCCTGGTTTGGGGGTCAGTGCTATGCACTCTGCCTCTTCAAACCCAGCCGGGAAACTGGGAGCAGCTGGACTAGCAGGAAGAAGAAGACCGAGTGGGCAGAAGGGGATTCCCCAGTGGATAGAACTACTTGGGCAACCAGCCAGGCTCCCCCTGCACCCTGTCTCCTTGGGGTCCGGCCAGCTCCAGCCCCAGCCTGGAACGAACACCTCCCGCTCCTCTCCCTGTGAAGCCCAGCTCAAAGACACCTCCTCCAGGTAGCCTACCCTGACTCCCCCTGGCACTCATCCTGGAGGTCGAGGGCTACCCCAGCACTGAACACCGGCCCACTGAAGCAGTTTCCAGACCTTGGGCACCCCGAGAAGCCAGGGCTGGAGGCACCCTGTGAGATCCCATCTCCCTTCCCCTTCTGGCGGGGTTGGGGTCCCTCGGCTCGGGGCTTTGGAAAGCAGCCATTTGTCTGACGGGGGGGGGGCCCAGACGGGCCCCTCCCTCAGGCCTCTCCCAAGTGGGTCACTTGGTCCAAAAAGCGCCCCTCCCCGTCCCAGGGAAGCCCTGGGGGGCAGATCCTGGCAGAGGCGGCTTCCACCACAAGGGGGCAGCGTTCCAGGAAGCCGGGGAAGGAAGGGAAGGAGCCCGGAGTCCCAAGGCGGGGCCGCCCCTCCCCGGCGAGACCCCCCCCCCCCCCCGTGCCCAGTTAGGTGCCCAGCAGCAGAGGTACGCGGAGGTCCCGCTAGAGGGCGCCCGTGGACTGGCTCAAGGCACAGCAAAGGGCAGGCCGAGTCTGGGCAGCCCGGCTCAGCAGGGCCCGGGCTGGGCTTCCAGGCGCACTTCCCGCCCCGCCCCGCCCCGGTGCCCAGCCACACTGGCCAGAGAGGATGCCGGGAAAGAGTCCGCCGGCAGCCAAGTTCCATCCCACCGGAGTCGGGGCTGGCAGCTGCCCCGGGCACACCGGCCAGCTTCGAAGAGACCCCGAGCCTTGGCCATTGGGGAGAGCCGGGCGAAGGGTGGAGGAGGGCAAAGGCAGCCATTTCTCCCCAGGACGCCCCCAGGCCAGCAGCCTCGCAGGCCCCGGGATGTCCCCGGTCTCGCTTCGGCTGGGGTTCGCTCAGCCCCCAGAGAGCCCCCCCCTCCCGTCGGCCACTGGGCGGAGCGAAGGAAACTCGGGAAGTCGGGAGACAGGTGCCCCGCCCCGCCCCCGGCTCCGGCTCCTCCCGCAGCCGGGCTCTCTTTTCCATCCCGGGCAGCCGGCTCCTGCGCTCGCCCGTTGTCACTCGAGCGCGCCTGGCAGACCGGGCCTCCCGACAGCTGCCCGCGTCCGTCCTTGTCACTCACGCGGGGGGCCCAAGGTTCCAAGGACCCCAGCAGCCCCGATCCCCGGTCCCCTCTCCAGCCTGGAAAAACAAGCGAGGGAAACTGAGGCAGGGCGGCGCGGGGGGGGGGGGCGGCCGATCGAGGCTAAAGGTCAGGAAGGGCGTCTCAGCCCGAGTCCGCAGCAAGCCCGAAGGGAGCCCTCCCGCAGGAGCGGGATGCGTCCGGCACTCACCTGGCCGCGGCCCGACAGCGAGAACACCGCGTGGCTGGCGAAGCGCGGGGGCCCCCGGGGGCTGGGGGAGGCCGGCTCGGACCCGCCGCCGCCGTCGCCGTCCACACTCAGGCCGGCGGCGCGCTCCAGCGCCTCCACGTGGCGCGCCAGGCGCCCCAGGTGGGACCGAAGTCGCTCGTGTTCGCTCTGCAGCTCGGCCACGGCGCGCGCCAGGGGCCCCGCCAGCCCCAGCGCCTCGGCCACCCGCCGCTCCACGCCGTGCTGCAAGCGCGCCACGTCCGCGCGCAGAGCGCGCACCGCTTCGGACAGTCCGGCCGCCTCCACGCCCTCGAAGCCGGGCTCCGCCTCAGCGGCCCCAGCCCCGACCTTCTCTCCCGTCGCGCTCTCCATGGCTCGGCGCTGGGCTTCGCGTAGGGAAGTGTCTAGCGCGCCCGCTCCGTCGCCTCAATTTCAGGAGGGGGCCGCGGAGGGGGGCGGAGCTGACGGGGGAGAGGCGGGGGTGGGGACCAGAACCGCTCGCCCGGGCCCCCTCCCACCAGAGCGAGCAGGGGGCCAGGCCGGGGAGGGGGGCCCGCTAGGCCCGAATCTACGGACCTTCTCGCTGGCCTAGAGGGAGGCCGAAACCCGCGAGCCCCCCTCCTTGGGGGGAGGGCCAGAGGCGGGCAGGTGCAGGGGCGGGGCACAGGGAGGAGGGGCTGAGGACCCCGGCGGTCCAGCCCGGAGGCTCCCCACCCCCACTCGGCCTGGGCTTTTTTTAGCCTGTGGTGTGAGACATCTTGTGCAGCCCCCGGTGGCCTACCCGCCCCCCCCCCCCCCGAGCCCCTGGCGGCGGGGCCAGCGAAAGGAGCGTCGCGGGCTCGGCCCTCCCTTCCCCTGGGGAGCTCGCCCAGGGAGAGAGCAGGGGGGCGCGGGGAGCCCAGAGGGACGAGGAGGCGCCCTGCCCTCCTTGAAGGAGAGGAGCCCGTGAAGGGCTTATTGTGGACGCCGCCGCCGCCGCCCTCAGCCTCTCGAGTGAAAGATCCGCTCATTTGGCCGGCGGGTGCCCGCGAAGACCGACTCATCTCCCCCGCGCAAGCCGAGGCTGCCCTTGAATGCAGGGCGGGCCGGATTCCGAGCTGTCACTTACTCGGGCTCTGGCGGAGGGGGGAGCCGCCTCGCCGCCGCTGCCGGGCGCTGTGGCCCTCCCCGTAACTGGCTGGGGGCGGGGCTCCTGGAAGCCCGCCGGGCGGCCTCGCTGCCGCCCTCCCCGTAACTCCGGGAGGCCCTGGACTGCAGCGCGCCCCCTAGTCGCCCCTCCCGGCCCGGCCGGCTCTCCCCACATGAGGCCCCCCAGAGGGACGAACGCAAATCCGAGCCGGCTCTGCACTGGCCTGGGGCCAGTCTGCGGAGGAACAAGGAGGCTGTCCGCGGCGAGGAGGGCCGGGAGTTTCGCCGCTGCCACTTCTGCCTTCCTGGCCTGAGGTCTCCCCCTTTCCTGACAGGCCGCCCCGCCCCCTCTCGCCCCTCCCCCACGCTCCTCCCGGACTTTAGTCCAGAAGGGCCCAGAGTTTAGGGGCAGCCTGGGCGGCTGGGGATGGAGAGGCCCCTCTGGGAAGGGCCAGAAACAGCCGCACCTGGCACAGAGCCTGTAGGAGGGGGCAGAGAGAGGGAGGAGCCAAGGACCCGCTGGAGGACCGAGTGCCCGGCGGCGAGGCTTGGCAGGCGGAAATCCTGGAGGCCCGCTTTCTTGGGGGGTCAGTGACTTCCCCAGGGTCACACAGCTGAGGCGGGCTGGGAACCTCTCTAGGCCTGGGGCTCCCTGCCTCACCCAGAGGCCTCCGGCGCCGCCCCAGACCCCACTTCTCCCAGGCCGTTCCCCCACGCTGCCGCCTCGCAGAATTCCACGGGGGCGAGGGCAGTGCCACCCCCTTCCCCAGCCTCCCTGGGTTCGAGGGGATGAGGGAGAAGGGAAAGAGGGCCAGGTTAGAGAGAGGAGGCTGGCCTTCTGGGAGGAAAGTTGACCCTGGCCCCTCCCCACACTCCCTCTCCACTTTACTTTAGACCCTTAGAATCAGACCTAAAGGCCTGGGCAATGGGGGGGGGGGCAGTGACTTGCCCAGGGTCATACTGCTAGGAAGTAGCTGCGACCAGAATCGAACCCAGGACCTCCTGGCTCTAGTCACTGAGCCCAGCGTTGGAGGAAAGTGTCTCTGCTTGGACTGATGGAGCGGCTCCACGGTCTCGGCGGCCAAACTGGAATGATTGTAGGTGCTTGGGGCAGGCTGGGCCCCCGAGTCTCCAGGGAGATGCATCCACGTGGGTGGCGCGGTAGATACAGCGCCTACTTGGGAGTCAGGGAGCTCCGAGTTCGGATGCAGCCTCAGACACTGGTTAGCTGGGCGGTCCTGGACAAATCACTTCATCCCACGTGCCTCGGTTTCCCCATCTGAAAAGCGAGCGGGACAAGGAAACGGCCCAGCACTGCAGTATCGCTGCCAAGGAAACCCCAAACGGGGTCATGAGGAGACGCAGACGACAGGGAGGGGTTCCCAGAGCCTCCTGCCTCAGCTTAGCCTCCCCAGGCAGGTGCCATTGGGCCCGCGTGCAAATGGGGCCTCAGACACTTCCCCGCTGTGTGACTCTCAGCGGGGCCCTCAACGCTGCCTGCCTCAGTTTCCTCACCTGGAGAAAGTGGGGGCAGCACGCAGAGCTCCCTCTAAGGCTTGTCCTGGGAATCACAGGAGGCAATATTCGCCACTCACTTGCTGGGCCTCTTCCCTCCCTCGGGGCCTCCCTCCGGGGCACGTGGGCTACAGACACACTCCGAGGAAGCTGTGCGGCTGCCCCCGCCTTGCGCCCTGGCCCAGCCTGCCCGTGCCTGGCCACGAACCCCCGTTGGCCTTGCTGGGGAGCGGACGCCCACGGGACCGAACCTGAGGCTGCCGAAAGCCCCCTGGACACAGGACCTTCCCAGCGTCCAGCCTCAGTTTCCTCATCTGTAAAAGGAGGGGATTGGCCGGCGATCCTCTTCAGCCCTCACTTTCCATCTTGGGATCAGGCTCCAAGGCACAAGAGCGCTAAGGGCTGGGCCTGGGGGGAAGTGACTCGTCCAGGGTCACCCAGCTGGGAAGGGCCGAGGCCACATTGGAACCCAGGACCTCCTGCCTCTGGGCCCGGCTCTCCCTCCACTGGCCACCCGGCTGCCCCTGGAGACCTTCCTTTGCAGGGCCCTGGAGCTTCCCCGCCCTCCGTGGCTCTGTGCATCTTGGTGAGTCTCACACACACATCCCCACCCAGGCAGGCCAGTGAAGGCCCAGCCCCGGGTGCAAGGGGGAAGGGGGGGTCTCAGTCCCAGCACCTGAGCCTGAGGCAGGAGAGAAGCAACAGGCAGAGCGGAGGGAGAGGACCCGGGCCTTGGAGGGGTCAAGCCCGGCCTGTGTGACCCTGGGCAAGTCCCTTACCCCACCGCCTGGCCCTTATGGCCTTCCACCTTGGAAGCAGCTCACGGTGGGCTTTTCCCAGCTATGCGGAATAACAATTTTCCACAGAAGTTTCCTGAAGTTTGGGGATTTGGGGAGGGGGGTCTGGGAGAGACCCAAACCCCCAATACGCCCCCAGACAAAGCCCAGGGATGCAGAGCGCCTCTGTGGCCCGCCCCAGGGGTGTTGAGACCTCCTGGTTGGGCTCATCTCTCTTGGCGTCACTCCATGTAGCCCATCCACTCTAGGTACCGCAGCTGGTTCAGCTGCCCCCCTGCCCGCCCCCGTCGAGGGATCCCCCTCAGTTTCCTGTCCTTCTCCAAGCCAAAAGAGCTGCTCGACATTTTTGCCCATGCAGGCCCTGGCCCTATCCACAGGCTGGAGAGTTCCTGGAGCCAAGCGTGGGCACAGTTTCACAGCCCTTTGGGCGTGGTTCCAAACTGCCTTCCTGAATGGCTGGATTCATTCACAGCTCCACCAACAATGCATCAGTGTGCTGCCTTTGCCATGTCTGTCCCCTCCAACAGTTACCTCTTTCTTTTGCTGCCATGTTGACTGATCTGCCAGGTGTGAGAGGGTTCCTTGGGGTTTCTCGAATCAAGAGGGATTTAGAGCATTTTTTCATGTGATTGTGGATGGCTTTGATTTCTTCATCTGAAAACTGCCTCTTGAAGCCTATCTAGCCTTTGACCATTTGCCAACTGGGGAATGTGGGTCCATACAAAACTGCCTTCATTCTCTTTCGATCTGATAAAGGAGGCCTTTATCAGAGAGTCTGGCTATGAACACTTTTCCCAGTTCGCTGCTTCTCTTCTAATTCTGGTTGCATTGGTTTTGTTTGTACCAAAGCATTTTAATTTAGTAGTGGTAGTCTCTCAGTGACCAAGAATGACGATTGTCTTTGTGCATTATCATCTATTGATGTACCCTCATGTGGCTTTGGAGTCCAAAGGCTGAGGCGCACAGTTTGTGGCACATGGGGCCTGGGACGCCAGTTGTTACGGGAGGTGTGGTTGTGGCCGGGTGTCAGCGTTCACAAGACGTCAATGTCGCTCATCTTCAAAGATGGCGGCGGCATGGTGAATGTGGGCTCGCCAGCTGCTTCTGTCAGAGGCAGCGAGTTCTAGTTGCTTTGGTGTCATGCCAGCCCACTTCAAGTTGGACTTTAGCTGATCCTTGAATCTTCTCTTTGGTCGGCCTTGTTTCCTGAGTCCAGCTGACAGTTCACCATAGAATATCTGTCTTGGTATTCGCTGTGGGTCCGTGAGGATGACGTGTCCAGACCATCGTAGATGGGTTTTGAGGACCAGGACTTCAATGCTGGTGGAGTTGGCTCTGTCGAGGACTTCCTGGTTGGTGATTCGGTCCTGCCATCGGATCCTCATGATTGACCAGAGGGAGTGTTGGTGGAATTGCTCCAGCTGTTTCATGTGCTTCTGGTACAGTGTCTGTGTCTCACACCGTACAGGAGCGAGCTGAGGACCACTGCATTGTACACTTTGAGCTTCGTCGCAGTGCTTACACCTCTGGGTTGGAGGACTTTGCAGCACAGCCGCCCGAGTGCCTGGCTGGCCTTTTGGATCCTGGCATTAATCTCACTCACTGGAAGCTCAACCAAGAAATGGAACCAGTTCAGAGACACAGTGAAGGAAACATCAAAGGCAGTCCTAGGCCCCAAACAACGCAACCACCAGGACTGGTTCGATGAGAACAACACTGCTATTGAAGACCTATTGAGCAAAAAAGAACAAAGCCTTTATGGAGTGGTAAAATAACCCAAACTCTGCTCCTAAAAAAGGACAGATTCAAGTCTCTCCAAGCCACAGCGCAGCGTGAGATCAGGAAGATGCAAGACTGATGGTGGGGGAAAAAGGCAGAAGAAATCCAGCGTTTTGCTGATAAGAAAAACTACAGTTTTTCAGTGCCCTCAAGACTGTCTATGGGCCATTAAAACCCACCACCACTCCCTTGCTAGCCTCTGACGGTGACACTCTCATAAAAGATAAAAAAGGCATCAGCAACAGTTGGAAAGAACACTTCAGTCAGCTTCTCAACCGACCCTCTTCAGTCGACCAAAGCGCCCTTGACCAGATCCCCCAAAACCGCACCATTGAACAACTTGACGTCCCTCCTTCTATAGAGGAAGTCCAAAAAGCCATTAAACAAATGAGTGCAGGCAAGGCACCCGGTAAAGACGGGATCCCAACAGAGGTGTACAAGGCCTTAAATGGAAAGGTGCTCCAGGCATTCCACATAGTGCTGACCAGCACATGGGAAGAGGAAGACATGCCCCCAGAACTCAGAGATGCCTCCATCGTAGCCCTATACAAGAACAAAGGTGCACGAGCAGCCTGTGACAACTACAGAGGCATCTCACTACTCTCCACTGCTGGAAAGATCCTCACCCGTGTTATGCTCAACAAACTCCTGTCATCTGTTTCAGAGCAGAACCTGCCTGAATCACAATGTGGCTTCTGACCAGATCGCAGCACCATCGCCATGGCCTTCACGGTGAGGCAAATGCAGGAAAAATGCCTTGAGCAGAACCTGAGTCTCTACATTGTCTTCATAGACCTGACAAAGGCGTTGGACACAGTGAACAGGGACGCATTGTGGGTGATCCTCAGCAAGCTCGGTTGCCCAGCAAAATTCGTCAAACTGATCCAACTCTTTCATGTCAACATGACAGGGGAAGTCCTATCTGGTGGAGAGACTTCCGATCGCTTCAACATCTCCAATAGCGTGAAACAAGGCTGTGTCCTCGCTCCGGTACTATTCAACCTATACTTTACCCAAGTATTACGATGATGGATCTAGACCTGGGCGTCTACATCAAATACCGACTGGATGGCTCACTATTCGACCTTCGCCACCTGACTGCAAAAACAAAGACAACAGAGAGACTCATCCTGGAAGCTCTCTCTGCAGATGACTGTGCTCTCATGGCCCACCAAGAAAATCATCTCCAAACCATTGTGGACAGGTTCTCCACCGCAACAAAACCGTTTGGCCGGACTATCAGCCTCAGCAAAACAGAGGTGCTGTTCCAACCCGCACCAGGGAGGCCAATGAACCAGCTATGCATTACAGTCGACGGCACGCAGCTTTCTGACGTCAACACTTTCAAGTACCTGGGCAGCACCATCGCCAACGACGGGTCCCTAGACCATGAGATCAATGCCAGAGATTAATTTTAATTTAATGTCATCAAAATGATTTCTTCCATCTTGTGATGTTTCGGGTTTCTTGTTTCCCCCTCACTTCTTCCTTCCTCCATAAATCTGGCAGAATAATGATTCTGGGTTTCCCTGATTTACTTTCAACATCACCCATTCTGAGTTTCTCTGGGTGTAGGGTGTGAGAGGCTGACCCAAACTCAATCTCTCCCACAGTGTCTTCCAGTTCTCCCAGCAGTTTTTATCAAATGGTGGGTTTTGGTCCCCAAAGCTGGGCTCTTTGGGCTTATCAGAGACTGTCTTGCTGAGGTCCCTTACCCCAAGTCTTTTCCATTGATCTTCCCTTCTATCTCTTAGCTGGTACCAGATTGTTTGGATGATCACTGCTTTAGAGCGCAGCTTGAGATGCTGTACTGCCAGGCCCCATCCTCACATTTGTTTCCGTTCATTCCCTCCACGTTCTCAACCTCTTGTTCTTCCAGACGAGCTTTGTCAGGATTTCCTCTGGTTCTAGAAGACAGTTCTGCTGCACTTGGACAGGCTAATTTAGGCAGGATGGCCATTTGACTGTGGTAGCTCGTCCCCCGAGAGCACTTGCTGCCTTTTCAGTTGTCATTTGTGGGAGGCCTTTGGTCATAGTCTTTGGTTTGGCCAGCAGGCTCCCGGGCGAGGGGTTTTAAAGGGAGGTTCTCTCGCTCTTGCTGCTGGGCTTTGTACAGATGTACGATGGCTTCTGGGCCTTCTGTTGAACCCTGCCGTTGGCCAACCATCATCTCCGCTGGGTTCTCAGCTGATTCTCGGATTCTCGAAGGGCACCATCCATCGTGTCCTCGTTGCCTGCTTTGATCCCTTCCATTCTCTCTCCTCTCACTGCTAAGCTCACGTTTCTAGCACAGCACTGAATAGCAGCACCAATGAAGGGCATCCCTGCTTTGCCCCTGATCTTACTGGGAAGTCTTCTAGCTTGTCCCCAATGCGGGTGAGCTAAGCTTAATTTTAGGACAGAAGGTGAGGGGAATTTTGCAAAGGGACTAAGGAAGAGGTGGGGAGGGGGGATGGAATCAGGGCACTAGTTACTGGCACCTTTTGGCGGGGGCCTGGGCCTGGGGCAGTAGGAGAAGGACACTACAAATCCTTCAGTGTTCTGGAATTCTGCCTGGCTTTGGGAGAATGAACCCAGACATACCACAAATCCCTGCTGCATGAATGAATGAGTGAGTGAATGAATGAATGGGTGAATGAATGAGTGAGTGAGTGAATGAATGAGTGAGTGAATGAATGAATGAGTGAGTGAATGAATGAGTGTGAGTGAGTGAATGAATGAGTGAGTGAATGAATGAATGTGAGTGAATGAATGAGTGAGTGAATGAATGAATGTGAGTGAGTGAGTGAAAGAGTGAATGAATGAGTGTGAGTGAATGAATGAATGTGAGTGAGTGAGTGAATAAGTGAGTGAAAGAGTGAATGAATGAGTAAATGAATGAGTGAGTAAATGAACGAGTGAGTGAATGAATGAGTGAGTGAATGAATGAATGTGAGTGAGTGAGTGAAAGAGTGAATGAGTGAGTGACTGAGTGAGTGAGTAAGTGAATGAATGAATGAATGAGTGAGTAAATGAACGAGTGAGTGAATGAGTGAGTAAATGAATGAGTGAGTGAATGAGTGAGTGAATGATGAGTGAGTGAATGAATGAGTGAGTGAATGAATGAATGAGTGAGTGAATGAATGAGTGAGTGAATGAATCGGTGAATGAATGAATGAGTGAGTGAGTGAAGGAATGAACAAGTGAGAATGAATAAGTGAGTGAGTGAATGAATGAATGAGTGTGTGAATGGGTGAATGAATGAATGAGTGAATGAATGAGTGAGTTAATGAATGAATGAGTAAATGAACGAGTGAGTGAATGAATGAGTGAGTGAGTGAATGAGTGAATGAATGAATGAGTGAGTGAATGGGTGAATGAATGAATAAGTGAGTGAGTGAATGAGTGAGTGAATGGGTGAATGAATGAATAAGTGAGTGAATGGGTGAATGAATGAATAAGTGAGTGAATGAATGAGTGAGTGAATGAATGGGTGAATGAATGAATGAGTGAATGAGTGAGTGAAGGAATGAACAAGTGAGAATGAATAAGTGAGTGAGTGAATGAATGAGTGTGTGAGTGAATGAATGAATGAGTGTGTGAATGAGTGAGTGAATGAATGAATGTGAGTGAGTGAGTGAGTGAAAGAGTGAATGAGTGAGTAAATGAACAAGTGAGTGAATGAGTGAGTGAATGATGAGTGAGTGAATGAATGAGTGAGTGAATGAATGAATGAGTGAGTGAATGAATCGGTGAATGAATGAATGAGTGAGTGAAGGAATGAACAAGTGAGAATGAATAAGTGAGTGAGTGAATGAATGAATGAGTGAGTGAATGGGTGAATGAATGAATAAGTGAGTGAATGAATGAGTGAGTTAATGAATGAATGAGTAAATGAACGAGTGAATGAGTGAGTGAATGAATGAACAAGTGAGAATGAATAAGTGAGTGAGTGAATGAATGAATGAGTGTGTGAGTGAATGAATGAATGAGTGAGTGAATGAATGAATGAATGAGTGAATGGAGTGAGTGAATGAATGAGTGAGTGAGTGAATGGGTGAATGAATGAATAAGTGAGTGAATGGGTGAATGAATGAATAAGTGAGTGAGTGAATGAGTGAGTGAATGAATGGGTGAATGAATGAATGAGTGAATGAGTGAGTGAAGGAATGAACAAGTGAGAATGAATAAGTGAGTGAGTGAATGAATGAATGAGTGTGTGAGTGAATGAATGAATGAATGAGTGAGTGAATGAATGAATGAGTGAATGGAGTGAGTGAATGATTGAGTGTGTGAGTGAATGAATGAGTGAGTGAATGAATGAATGAATGAATGAGTGAATGGAGTGAGTGAATGATTGAATGGAGTGAGTGAATGAATGAGTGAGTGAATGAATGAGTGAGTGAGTGAATGAATGAATGAGTGAGTGAGTGAAGGAATGAGCGAGCCAGCGTGTGAGGGAGCCGGTCTAAGGGAGGAACAGGGGCCAGCAAGGGCTTTTCCTTCGGCCTCCTTTTAGGGTGGAGACCCTTGAATGTGCTCCTAGGCAGGAGGAGGGCAGCATATGCGCACCCCAGGAGAGGCAGCAAAGGAGCCCAGGATGGGAGAGGGCCGGGCGCTCATCCCCAGCCACGGTCAGCACCTCTACACCTGTGGGCCTCCGTCACAGCAGTGCTCGGCTCCGAGATGCGCCTTCAGACTCACGCTGCCTCCTCCAGGAAGCCCTCTGGGATCCCTCCCGAGCCCCTGCCGGTCTGGACGCGAGGAGTCGGCGCACGGAGCCCCTTGGCGGCGGCGGCTCCCTTATCTTTCCTGCCAGGCGCCCGGAGAAGCACAGAGTTCCGATAAGGGGGGAGCCGGCTCGGACCAAGGGGCTCGCGCAGCCACTCCGCCCTCCAGCCTCGTCGGCTCGGCGCCCGGCGGTGGGGGAGGAGGGGCCGGGCAGCCCAGCTCCGAGCCTGCAGGCCGGCCAAGGGAGGCGCTGCAGGCTGAGGCCCCCCTTCTTTCCCGGCTCAGAGGGGGAGGGGCGGAAGGAAGTGGAGGCCTGAGGCTTTGGGCAAGAAGGGGGGGAGCAGCGGCCCCGCCTCCGCAGGGGCTCCCGGAATGGGGTCGGACTCCCATCAGCCCCTGCCGCGGGCGGGGGAGGGGCGCGGGCTATTTTGGGCAGCCAGGCCAGCCGACCCGGGTCTTCTTTCAAGCAGCAAAAGTCGGTGTCAGTCAGGGGGGAGGGGGGGGCGCCGAGCCGCAGGATGCCTGCCTGGAGGAGGAGGCCTGGGCAGGACTCTGAAGGCGGGTCAGCTGGGGTTGGGCTGCCGAGTCATCGTGTCTGGCTGTGCCGAGGCCCTCCTGCTGGGCGTCTCAGCCAGGCAGGGCCTGCCAAGGCTGGACCGGGAAAAGCTGGGGGAGGTGCAGTTGGGAAGCCCCGAGTTCCAGGCCTCCCTCGTGTGGGCCGGATGGCCTGGCCTGTAGGGGGGGGGGGCGCCCGCGCGAAGCCCCCCACCCCGGGGCCTACCGAAGCATAAAATTGGGGGGGTTCCAGGTGGGCTGGGGAGGGCTTTTCCCCTGTCCCGTGATCCGGGCTCTGGGGAGGACCAGAAGATGGGGGGCCGCCTCGCCCCAGGCATGTGTTCGAATCCTGTTGGGATCCTGAGGATGCCTCGACTGCAGATGAGACAAAGGATGGGCACCGAATCAGCCCTGAGGCCATCTCTACAGGAGGCTGGGCAGCCCTGTCGAAATCTGCCCTCAGAAACTTCCTGGCCAAGTGATCCTGGCCAAGTCACTTCACCCTGCATGCCTCAGTTTCCTCATCTGTAAAATGGGCTGGAGAAGGAAATGGCCGACCACTCCAGCATGTGCCCAGGAAACCCCGAATGGGGTCACAAAGAGTCCGAAGTGACGGAAATGGCCAAGCGGCAGCCTGAAGGGGACTCAGCCGATTGTTAAAGAATAAATGAAGGAACCCCACCGGGCAGGACCAGGAGGCAAATCGGAACCCCAGGGAGCCCCCTGCCACTGCTCGGCTGTCTCTGTGTCTGTGGCTCTCCCCAGCCTCAGGGCAGTCCAGTGGGGAGTAGTTTGGGGAATGAGGGAAGTCAGTCGCTGGCTTGGCCCCAGCCCCCAACTGCCCAGGGAGGAATCCCCTCCCATCAGCCACCTTGGCCTCTCTCCGAATGGGGAGGCCTGGGCCAGAGCCAGTTCGGAGGACTCCAGAGGAGCAGAGGCAGAGAGACTTGGGGGGGGGGCACTTCTAGCCCCGGCTCGGAGGGGGAGCGGCCCAGAAAGGCCGGACCGTTTCCTCTGGCCTGCAGGTCCCTTAGCCAAGCCCCGTTTCCCACTTCCTCCTGTGGTGTCCTGGGCCAGGAGCCCCGCACAAAGCAAGCTCTCTCGGTGACCTCTCGGGGAAGCCCTCTTGAACCTTCCCAGGCCGCAGGCAGGATGAACTACATCCGTTCATCCGGCTCAGGGGTCTCTAGCCAGCTCAGGGCTCTAAGTGCCGTCTGCACCCTCTAAATTTCAGCGCCTTGGCACAAATCCCAGTGGCCCTGCCCTAGGTTCGGCCCTGCCTGTGTTACACCAACCATGTGGGTCCTGTGGGTCGTCTCTCCAGCCTCTGAATCTATTCAGGTTCAGCATGTCACGGGGCCAAACAACAAGAGGAAGGGCCATTCCTATAGGCCTGCACCCAGTTTGTGTCTTATTTTTAGTTTAATTAATTAATCTAGAATATTCTTCCATGTTTCCATGATTCATGTGCTTTCCCTCCCCTCCCCCACTCCCTCCATAGCCAATGAGCAGCTCCCCTGGGTTTTCCATATTGTTGGTATTTGCACTGGATGATCATTTAGGGTCTCCATCCACAATCCTATCCCCATCGACCCATGTGATCAGTCCTATGGTTTTCTCCTGTGCTTCTGCTCCCCCAGTTCTTTTTCTTGAACCCTCACCTTTTGTCTTAGACTCAGTACTATGTATCGGTTCTAAGGCAGAAGAGCAGAAGAGCTGGGCAGTGGGGGTTAAGAGACTTGCCCAGGGTCACACAGCTGGGAAGTGTCTGAGGCCAAATTGGAACCCAGGACCTCCTGTCTCTAGGCCTGACTCTCCATCCACTGAGCCACCCAGCTGTCCCCTCCCACAGTTCTTCCTCTGGATGTGGAGAGCATCTTTCTCATAAGTCCCTCAGATTGTCCTGGGTCCTTGGGTTGCTGCTAGTAGAGAAGTCAATTACATTTGATCGTGCTACAGTGTATCCGTCTCTGTGTACAACGTTCTCCTGGTTCTGCTCCTCCCAGTTCACATGGAATCCCTCCAGCTCATCATTCCTTTGAGCACAATAGTATTCCATCCCCAACAGATACCACAATGTGTTCAGCCATTCCCCAATTGAAGGGCATCCCCTCATTTTCCAATTTTTTGTCACCACAAACTGCACAGCTATGAATATTCTTGTACGAGTCTTTTTCCTTATTATCTCTTTGGGGTACAGACCCAGCAGTGCTATGGCTGGATCAAAGGGCAGACAGGCTTTTAGCGCCCTTTGGGCAGAGCTCCAAATTGCCCTCCAGAATGGCTGGATCCATTCACAGCTCCACCAGCAATCCTGCCCCTGTTTTTGTCCCATCTCTACCAAGAGGGAGATTCTGTTATTCTGCCCATTTTACAGACGAGGAAGCCTCGCCTTGGAGATATCAGAAAGAGGGCCTCGGAGGAAGCTAGGGGGCCAAAGAGGTCAGAGTGAGGCCAAGAGAAGTGATGGGTCCTGTGGCTGGAGGAGGGTCTCTCCCACTGAGGCCAGCTCGCTGGCCCTGGGAGCCTCCAGGCTGCTCTGGGCTCTCCTTCCTCCGGATGCCTCAGGCCCAGCCCATAGGGACCCATGCATCTGCCCCCTGGAGTCAGACTTCCTCTGGTCATTCCCTAGGCTAATTACTTCTGGGAGTCACTTCTGTATGCCCAGTGTGGCCGGGAGCAGGGGGAAGGCAGGCCTCGGAGGTCATCTATTACCAGAACGTACAATGATGAAGAGATTCTAACCCTGTTGCCTTGGTTTGGAGGTCATCTATTACCAGAACGTACAATGATGAAGAGATTCTAACCCTGTTGCCTTGGTTTACCAAGAAACAAGGGAGAGGTGGAAGGACTTCCTTGGGGGCACAGTTGGGAAGTGGCCAAGTCAGGATTAGAACCCAGGCCCTGTCTCCAAGCTCAGGCCTCTCTCTGAGAGGCCCTTTGCATTCCTCTCACTGGAGCCTGAAGGTAGGCCGGAGACTGGGGGCCCCCGAGATCCCCTCTGTGGACCAGAGCAGCCTGGGGCCTCCCGGAGGGACAGTGACACAGCTGCGACTGGGCTGCAGGGTCACTTGATTCCCTGGGAGCTGCTCCCTGATGTGGAGCACTCTCATTCTTTCCAGAGCAAAGTTCCTCTGGGCACAGGAGCAATAGGACACCGCTCCCCTCCGCCAGGGGCCCGGAGGGTGGCAACACCTGTCTCTGAGCTCCCTGGGACAGCTGGAGGGGGCAGGCCTGGGCTCCCTGTCTGGCTCCCTCTCTGTCCTGCCCACCCCTCACCGGCCACCTTCAGAATCCAGGCCAGAACCCAGATGGATGCCCCGGGGCACCTCTCTTCCCTTCTCCCTCCTCTCCTCCTGGGAAATGCCTGTTCAGTAGGCAGGGAAGCATCACCCGAGCATGGACCTTTCTGGGCATCCTCTGTCAGCCAGAGGATCTGGGCTCCTCAGCTTTTTGCATCCCTTCCAGGGGGAGAGCTGGGATGCCAGGCTGGAACTCAGTGGGATCTCCTCCATCCCAGGCAGGCAGGAGGGGCTCAGGTCACTTCTTCAGGCTGGGAGGCTGAGAGACCCCCTGAACCCCTGGACTGCAGCTGCCCCAGGAAAGGGTTGCTTGGGGGGAGCACAGAGCCAGAGCCCCCAGCTATAGGGCCTGTGAGCCTGAGAGGCACCTCCAGATCCTGGGATGTGTTGGGCTCTGGATCCCAGAGGGCCCTGGCTAGTGCTACCCTGCCCAAGGTAGGTCGTCTGGGGCTCTCTTTTCTTCTCCACATGTCCCCTAGCTGCAGCCTCATCCAGCTTCCTCACCCTTGGTTGCTCCTTTGCCTTCACCTCCATGTCTGTCCCACCCCCCTGCCCTCTCCTGCCCCAGGAAGAGCCCCTTTGGGGTTCCTCTGTACTCCCTGAAGATGAGCCACTGCTGCTCTGCCCAGACCAGCTCCTTCAGGAATGAATGGAAGGTCAGAGGACAGTCAGCTTCTGGGCAGAAGCTTCAAGCGGAATTCCCCCAGTCTCTGCCCCAGGACTTTCAGTGGCCGGTGCTCACCACTTTCTGTCCACTGACTTCTTTGGCGTGGCCTAGTTGTGACCAGATCCTCAGAGCAATTCTCCTGGGGCTTAAGCCCAAGGCCCTGCCCATGCTGGGATGGCAGCTGGTCAGTGCACTTCTGTGGGGGGCAGCCACTCTGGTCCTGAGTACAGGAGGCCATGGCCCTGCCTCAGTGGCCCTGCTTGCACCCACCTCCCCAGCTTGCCCCATTTTCCTGGGCCCCAGCACTCACTAAGGGCCGGCCAGGGATGGGGCTGAGGGAGCTTTGGGGGTGTAGGGCGGCGGGCGCAGCCTCGGAATGCTCACACGTAGGTGTGAGTGCTAGGGAGGCGGGCTGGGCCCCCACAGAGCATTCTTAGCCAAAAAGAGTGAGTTGGGGCACAGCAGCAGGCTGCCGCTGCAGACTGCAGGAACGTTGGGGCCCTCAGGCAGGGCCACAGAGGGGCCACGGGGCCTGGTGCTGCCTGAAGCGAGCCAGCTGTTCAGGAGGCCACCATCTCCCTCCTCCCTTCTTTCCCCTCCCCCTCCCCCTCCCCAGGGTGTCTCCCAGGACCTGAAGGAGAAGAGGTACAAGGGGTGGGGCAGGCTGGAGAAGAGGCTTGAAGCCCTCTGGGGCCTCGGGGCCAGGGAAGGAGGGCAGGGCAAGGGAGGGAGAGGCTGGCCCGGCCCCCTCCCTCCCCACAGCTGGGGTACTTTGGGCTTGGGGCCTCCCTGGAGAACAGGCGGACCCTGAACTGGCATTGCATCCCAAGAGCCCCCACAGCTTTAGCTGGGGCTGCAGTCCCAGAGAGGACCACCGGGGGGCGGCCTGACCTCACGAGCAGACCCCAGCTCTCTCCCACCATGCTCACCTGGACTTCCCTCTGGGGCTATGGGGCAGGCAGGCCCCAGGAAAGACGAGTCCAAATGGGCTCTCAAACACTAGCATCTGTGTGACCCTGGGCAAGTCACTGACCCCTGCCTGTGCCTGCCTCCCAGGGTTGTTGCAAGGAGCCTGTGGGATGACGTACATCATCTGGTACAGTCAGGGGGCAGGAAGTCTAGGACGGCCCCCCGGGGGACAAGGGTGCCCCCCCCTGCTGACCCTGAGCCCCCCCATCCCCTTATGGCAGCAGCGGCACAAACAAAAGCAATGCAGCCCACAGGATTGGAAGGGAAGAAGCAGCCTGGGCCGAGTCAGATTCCTTGGAAGCCCTGAGTGGCCCCAAGCGGCCAATGGACCAAGGGGAGGAGATGGAGGCCCCGGCCTAGGAAAGGGAGCCCAGTCACCCTCAGGAGAGGGCTGCCGAGGGCCCCCCACCCTCGACAGGGAAGGGAAGTGACAGATGGCGTCGCTCCCCTCCAACCAAACCAGGCAGGCGTCTCCCTGGTGCCCCCTGCTCTCTCCCACCTCTGCGCTGTGGCTCACGGTGTCCCTGGAACTTTGCATGCTGTCCCGCACCTGGAGCTTTCCAGGCTCAGGGCCTGGCCTCACCCTCCTTATCCTCTGGCTTCCCACCTACCCTCTGAGGCTTTCCTCACCCATGAAGCTGCCCTTCCTGGGAGCTCCACACTGTTCTCCTCAGCCTCTGCTGCCTCCCTCTAAAAGGAGCTGGAGCTCGGCTGCCTGGGGCCAGTCTCACCACAGCAGCTCTCTGGGACAGATGGGGAAACTGAGGCCGGGGCCTCTTCTCCCCTCCTGGTACTCCCTCCAATCTTGGGACCATTCATCAGGGGTGTCACCCTCTGCTCTTCCCTCCTTCACCCCTGCACCCCGTGAAGAGGTGACAGGGTGGCCCTCCATGCGCCCACGTTGCCCTGGAAAGACCTTCCCCAGCTCCTAAACAGTTTAGCAGGCTAAACTCTTAGAGAAGGCCCTCTGCCATGGCTGCCGCCTCCTCCTCCTCTCTCTGTGGTCTGGTTCTGACCTCAGTTTCCCCAAACTGCACTCTCCAAAGTGACTAATGCTGTCTTTTTTCCCCAAACCCTTCCCCTCCTCTTAGAGTCCACACCGTGTATCGGCTCCCAGGCAGAAGAGTGGTAAGGGCTAGGCAATGGGGGTGAAGGGACTTGCCCAGGGTCACCCAGCTGGGAAGGGTCCAAGGCCAGATTGGAACCCAGGACCTCCCTGGCTTAATGGTGTCTTCTTTTATCACCAAATCCAATTGTTCCTTCTCAGTCTCTTCAGCTAGATCTCCTCCTTCCAGGCATCCTCTGCTGGCTGTGTGGGCTTTCTGCTGCCCTGGTCCTCGGCTGGCCTATTGGCTTAGCATTCTTGTCTTTCTGTTGCCTGGGCTATTGAAGGAGGGGGAGGGGGAGAAAGAAGAGGAGGAGGAGGAGGAGGGAGACGATGCCAAGGATCTCTTTAGAGCTGCTTTGCTTTTCCAGGAATCCTCCAGATGCCCCTTTGGTCCTGCACGTCCGCCTTTCTCCATTGGGCTGGGCTTTGCAGGGCAGGCGAAGTGGGCATCTTGAACCCGGCCTCAGGGAAACTCAGCTCCCCGCAGGGTGGGGTCTCGCGTCCCTCAGATTTCTTCCTGGCTTCTGAAGCTCTTCTCCCATGTACCAGAGGAGCTCGTTCTCTCTCCCAGGCGTTCGGAGCTCGCACTTGGCCAGACTCGGGGAGTCGGGGGCCTCCATCGTCTACGAATGCTCTCTGTTGAGCTTCTACCGTCTTGTTCAAAGTTCTGTGCAGCTCTTTGTTTTGTTCTTAATATTTTAGTTTCCACAATTATGTATAAACATCATTTTTAGGGTTCATTTTTTAACCCCTGACCTTCCGTCTTGGAGTCAATACTGTGTATTGGCTCCAAGACAGAAGAGTGGTCAGGGCTAGGCCATGGGGATCAAGTGACTTGCCCAGGGTCACACAGCTGGGACGTGGCTGAGGTCAGATCTGAATCCAGGACCTCCCATCTCAGGGCCTGGCTTTGTCCACTGAGCCACCCAGCTGCCCCCTCGGGTTCATTTTTTAAAGTGTTGAGTTCCAAATTCTCTCCATCCCAGCTCTCCGCACTCCCTCAGCAGGCAGGCCATCCGGTGTCATTTTAATAAGTGAAATTCCAGAAAACCAGAAGAAGAAAGTGCAACGGCGTATGGCTTGGGCTCCTTTCTCTAGCGGTCTCTTGCACTGTCGTCATCACTTTCTTCTGGAGCACTTCTATGTCTGTACTTGAGCTGTGTCTCCGTGAAGATTCTCCAGGGTTAGGTGCTTTTTGTTGTTGCTTATTTCCCCCTATCTAATTAGGGGCAGGCTTGGGGATGATGTGATGGGCTGAGGCTAGAGAGCTCTGAGAGCCCCCCCCCCCCCCCCCCCGCTGATTCAATTGAATGAGCCCAGGCCGGATAGGCCATCAGGAGGAGAGCAGACCTGGACCTGCCGGAGGAAGCCCCCCTGAACTGGGGCCTGGGAATGGCTGCCTCAAGCAGGGCCCCTAGGAAGGCAGGCTCCTGGGCTGACAGGAGAGATCCATCCTCAGGGTAGGCTCACCCAACTCAGGAGGCAAGAGGGCAGCAGCCAGGGCATGCTCCGCACTCACTCGGCCCAAGAGAAAGTCGAGCCTCTTGGAAGATGCCAGGTTCCTGAGGTTCTAAGTTTGAGAACTCAAGAACGAGAGAGAGACGGAAACAGAGAGAGACACAGAGAGGGACGGCTATGCAGGTGAAATTCAGAGTATTCATTTTGTACAAATCTTTAACAAAAATAAACTCTGCCATGACAAGGAGCCCAGTGTCCTGGCCTATCTGACAGCCCAGGCAGGGCTGCTTTGGAATACAGGGCCCCAAAGCCTTACTGCAATCTTAAGCAGGCGCTCGGCGCTTACAGCCGTCAAGGTTCCTAAAGCTCCAAAGAGCTCAAGGATCCAGCACCCCTCAGCACTGTGTCAAGCCCTTTGTAAAGTGTCACAAGGGTTCTATTTCCAATGTGGCTGCTTGGAAGGCAATATGTCACGAAGGAAGCCAGGCAGGCCAGAAGCATTTGCTCAGTCAGTTGCAGGTTGCCCTTTAATCTCAAAGGGACCAAAACATCCGCATACAGCGTGTCTGCCTGGGGACGATGAGACCAATAAGAGTTCGAAGTCTCCATCACAGGGCAGCCACAAATCTGAGCATGAGCCCTGGGGTGGAGATGGCTCTGCATGTGCTGTCTTGTTTGTCTGCTTTGCTCATAGAACATGGGGCTAAGCAACCACTAAGAATAAAGAAAGGCAGGAGACAAACCCTGCCCTCAAGGAGCTCTCAGTCCAACAGGGAAAACAGCTTGCAAGGAGCTATGTATGGGGGCGGCTGGGTAGCTCAGTGGATTGGGAGTCAAGCCCAGAGATGGGAAGTCCTGGATTCCAATCTGGCCTCAGACACTTCCCAGCTGGGTGACCCTGGGCAAGTCACTTAACCCCATTGCCTAGCCCTGACCACTCTTCTGCCTTGGAACCAATGCACAGGAAGGGAAGGATTTAGGAAAAAAAAGAAGTGTAGACAAAAGCTCTAGAGGGACAAACTGAAAATGATCACCAGAGGCTTCCCTGCATTAAAGGGATGGGTGAGGCTTGAAGGAAGCCAGGGAAGCCCAGAGACAGGGGGCAATGGAACGGCAGGAGGCCAGTGCCCTGGGATCACAGACAATAAAGCTGGGGGGTGAGGCAGACGAGGACTGAAAATGTAAGGGGGAGCCAGGTTATGAAGAAGGCAAACAGAAGATTTTATATGCTATAGAAAACACATTTGTCTAGGTCTATCTGATTTGATTCTTTTTATAGATGTTTATTACACATACACACACATGTATGGAGGCTTTGGCTGTCCCTGGAGTTTATAGAGTAGGGGGAGGGTGACCTGATCAGATCTGCACTCTAGAAAATTACTGCAGTCACTGAATGGAGGATGGTTTGGAGAAGGGAAAGACCTGAAGTAGGCAGACCTCTGTTCCCCCCCCCCCCCATTGCAATGGTCCAGGCTTGAGGGGATGAGAACCTGCACCTGAGTTAGGACTGAATGGGGGGGGGGGGGGAGGAGGAGAATAGTAAGAGATGCTACAGAGGTGAAACTGACCAGAGACACTTCAGAGGTGAAACTGACCAGAGACACTTCAGAGGTGAAACTGACCAGAGACACTTCAGAGGTGAAACTGACCAGAGACACTACAGAGGTGAAACTGACAGGCCTTGGCACCAAGTGGGATGGGAAGATGGGGGTAGTGAGAGAAGATGAGGAGTCCAGGATACCTCCTGGGTTGGGAGCCTAAGGGAGGAGAATGGTGGGGGAGGGCAGGGTTTGGGGAACAAGAAGGAGTCCCCTTTGGGGCATCTCCTGGACATCCAGTTGGAAATGTCGGAAAGGCCCATGGCGATGAGAGATTGGAGATCAGCAGAGAGCCTTGAGCAGGGAGGGGAGATTCGAGAACCATCACCACCAAGATCCTCAGGAAATCCATGGGAGTTGCCGAGATCTCAGAAAAGCAGAGGAGGAGGAGAAAGGGCTCAGGACATGGGAGGGCAGGCCCTAGAGGAGGATCCTGCCAGGGAGACCGAACACTCCCAGAGGCAGGGTAGAGCCAGGAGAGAGGGCTGTACTGAAACACCAGAGAGAAGAAAGGGGGAGCAGCGGTGCCCAAGGCTACAGGAAGGTCAGGGAGAACGCAGACAGACGAGGCCAGCAGGGTGAACAAATGCCCTCCACCTCCAGAGAAAGACCTGAGTGCAAATCCAAGTCGAATTTCCTCACTCTCTTTTTGGGGACTGTCTCTGAGGCAGAACTACTTTTCGCCTGATTTCACATGTCCGATGGATAGCGTGTTGCTTCCGGGGCGGGGGGGGGGGGGGTGGTGGGGGTCACAATTTAACAAGAAAAGAAAGCCCAAAATAAAATGGTAATTTTTTGAAAGTCCTCCCAAAAGCCCCATTATATTGGGCAACTAAGAGGTCGTGTGGGTGCTGATGCTGTGACAAGTTGGCTTTTTAAGGGGTTAAAAAGAGAGCGAGGGCAGAGACAGTGTAGACAGCCTTTTGGAGGAGTTGGGCCACAAAGGGCGGAAAAGGCTTAGGAAGACAGCAAGGCTGGAGGGTCGGAGGTGGGGGAGGGCTGGTTTACTCAACAATCCCCCTCCCCTTGCCCCCAAGGAAAGGTGGGTGGGGTGGGATCCCTAAGGACTTCCTGGAGGAAGTGGCCAGTAAGATTCAAGGGAGGAAGCCCAGTGGAGGAGGCCTGAGGATAAGCCTGGGCAGGGGCCCAGAGGCTGGAGGGGGCTGGTGTGCTCCATTTTGGGTGGCACAAACAGTCCTGTGACTGCTGCCAGGCAAGCCTTGGTGCCTCCATCCATGCTGTCAGGGGAAGGGTTGGATCTTACCTGGTTCTCTGCCCTGGGGAGCCCCCTGGTGGCCACAGGGTCTGAGCCGGCCTTTAGGGCAGTCTTGGAGGCAGCCCGGGAGTGGGCAGGTTTCAAGCATTTCGAAACTAGTGCCTGCTCTGTAGCGGGGCTCCCTCCTGGCCGCAGACATGACAGAGGGCGAGGCTGAGGCGGCCAGAAGGACCCGGGAGGGTCTGCAGGGGCCACCTCCTCAGGCTCTCTCCCCACACTGGGCCCGGTCCTGCTGCCCCGGTGCCTGGGCTGGTGCTGGACCATCTGCCCTGGTGCCCGCCTTGGCTCCAGCTCTAGCCCTTCAGTGGCCTGGAGGTGCCCCTCGCGTGTCGTCCTGCCTGATTTTATTTGAAAACTCTACCCTTCCGTCTCGGGGTCCACAGGAAGTAGCCAAAGGGCTAAGCAAAGGGAGTGCAGTGACTTGCCCAGGGCCACGTAGCCAGAAAGCGTCTGAGGTCAGATTCGAACTCCAGGCCTGGCTCTCTATCCCCGGAGCCACCAGAGCTGCCCCTGTTCATGTCAGGTTTTCAAAGGATCATAAATGAGGGGCTGGAAGGGCCTCCCGAGACTGCCCAGTCTAGACCTCGTGATCTTCAGAGGAGGAAACCGAGGCCCTTCTCAAGCAGTTAGGAGGCAGCTTTGCCCAGCCTGGATTTGAGGGTTTCCCTACGGGGCCAGGCAGCCCGATGCCAAAGGATGCCCCCTTATTGAGCACCATTTTGCGCCTACCTAGTGCTTGGCTTCCAGTGGGCAACCAGGTGACTGTCCTTTCCGGCAGCCCCGGACTTCCCCTGTGGCCTAGGCAGCTCAGAGAAGCCTCTTCCAGGAAGCCTCCCTGTTCTACCAGCGGTCCGGACTCACCTGGCCTGGGGACCAACCCACGAGAGGCCAACCGGGCAGAGTCTTCCCCCTCCCTGGTGGGAACACCAAGGACGCCCTTTGGGGCTCTCCACAAGAGTCTACAAGCCTTGGCATAGGCGTGGCCTGTGCCCAGACAGCTCTGCAGCTCCCCAACACCTGCTACTGGGTCCCCCGAGGAGTGGACAAACAACTGTGGGGAGGTGCGAGGATTTCCCTGTTGTCACAAGAATAAGGGGCCCGGCTTCCACTGGGGACAGGGATGGGTCTCTAGCTTCCTATGGGGGCCTTCAGAAAGTTGGGGGACCCCAGAGGGGCTCAGAGCCCCCCCCAGAGGGATTCTGAATCCTCCTCCCCACTGTCGAGCCCCCCGACTCTTCCTCCCCTTCCATGGGTGGTCTCCAGGCATCTGCCGGCGCTTTCCTGGGTTCTGTGGCCCCGAGTGGCTTCCAAGGCTGCTCCCTTGGCTCGCCCGCCCTAGGGCCATAGACACTACAGCTGTCAGCAGCCGCAGACCCCGCCTGCCGGCCTAGCTCGGTCCTCTGCCTGCGCTCCCACTGGCTCCCCCTAGTGTCGGCTCCTGGAAGAAGGCAGGGCTCCGAGTCCGGGCCCCGCGCCCCGCGCCCCGCTTTAGGGCAAGGTCCAGAGCAGGCGCTCCATAAATGCTGGAGGAAGCCCAAGGGGGAGAGGCACTGTGAGGGCCCGCCCGCACTGGAACGGTCTCCAGACAGTCTCGGTGAAAGTGGACGGAGGGGACCCCTGGGGATGGAGGCGGGGCCGTCCCCTCAGGCCGCCCCTGCCCCGGCCTGCCTATAGCGTTCTCTTCAGGGGAAAGGGCGCAGGCGCGGGAGCCCGAGAAGCCGTAACCGTGGCAACAGATACGCCCTCGGGGCGGGGCGCGTCCTGCAGGCACTCTAGGCTGTGCGAGCCTCGTCTCGTTGGTACGCCTGCGGCGCTCTGGGCGATACGCCGGCTCTCGCTGGTGCTCTCGCATGCGTGCGGCGGCGCTCTGGGCGACACGCCGGCACTCACTGGTGTCTGCGCGCGCGTGAGGTGGCGCTCTGGGCAGCGTGCACGCGCTCTCGCTGGTTCTCCCGGAGGGCGGGCGGACGGAGGAGGCGGCGGCGCCATGGCGGCCGTGCGCGGCCTGCGGGTGTCGGTGAAGGCCGAAGCGACAGCGACGGCGACGGCGGCGGCAGCAGCGGCGGCGGCAGCAGCGGGGCCGCCCCTGGGGCTACTGGGGTCGGGCCCGGAGCGGGGCGAGCCCGAGCCTATGGAGGTGGAGGAGGGCGAGCTGGAGGCCGTACCGGTGCGGCGCTCGCTGCTGCCGGTAGGACGCCGGGTCCGGCCGCCGGGTGGGTGAGCCCCGCAGGGCCTCCCGCCGGGTGCCGAGGCCGTTGGGCGGGAGGGGGCGAGGGCGGGGCTCGGGGCCTCGGCTCACCGCGGTCTCGTTCCAGGACACGAGCCGCCGCTACGAGAACAAGGCGGGCAGCTTCATCACCGGCATCGACGTCACCTCCAAGGTACGTAGCTCCCGGGTCACCTGGCGGAGGCCCTGCGTGGGGGATGAGTGTACGGGGGAGGGAGGCTCGAGCGGATAATTTGTTGCTTTTGCTGCGTCCCACAGTGCACCTCGCCCGCAGCCCCTGGGTGACCCCTCCTCCGACTGGCAGGAGCTGCCTGTCCAGCGCTGTCTAAGCTCATTCATGGGGTCGGGATTGGGGGGGGAAGGCTTCCAGCCAGAAAAACATCTCAGGCAAAGGCTCTGGAGATGGAGGGATAAGGGGTGTTCTGGGGTCAGAGCCCTGAGTTCAAGGCCTGCTCTACTCCCCCTTACTGACTGGCAGTCACCTGATGCTCTGCCTTGGTTTCCTTGTGTATAGGGTGGGCGGGTAGGCGCCTAATCAGTGCCTGTCTCCTCTCCTGCAGTGTCCCAGGCTGGGGCAAGCCCCCTACCTTCCGGCCTCCTCGCTTTTCATCCAGTCAGTAGCACTTGTTAAGCACCTACTGTGTGCCAGGAGTGGGCTGGATCTGAGATCCAGGACACTGAGGGGGGTGGGAGGGAGTGGCAGGAGGGCCAGGATCCGAGGCTAGGGGTACAAGCAGTGGCTTTTTATCCTGCCTTTCTGTGTCCACCTTCCCTTGGCTCTGGGCAAGAATCAGTGGTGAGCCCTTCCTCCCTGGCTCAGGCCCCTTCTCTGTACTTCTTGCTCTCTAGGAAGCAATCCAGAAGAAGGAGCAGCGAGCCAAGCGCTTCCATTTCCGAGCCGAAGTCAACCTGGCCCAGAGGAACGTGGCCTTGGACAGAGACATGATGAAGAAAGGTAGGAGGCCCCCTCTCCTGCTGAGCCCCTGTAGCAACAGTAGCAGCTCTTCCTCTCCTCACTCTTCACTCTATCTTGGCTGTTTCCATTGGGAACTTATCTGGCTTTTCCTATCTCTAGGCCTGCTGCTCCCCTCCCCGTGGACCCTCCTGATACTCTTTTAAGTCCTCCAGCCCCTCTGCTGACTCCAGCCTCCTGTCTCCAACGCAGACACCTGAGGCTGGCTATCCAGTAGACAGCTTTAACTCAGCCCTTCCCCAAACCTTCCACCCACTGGGATTTTCCCTGGCACCTCCTCTCAGATTCTCATCCTGGATCCCTCACTCTCTCTGACCCCCAGATCCAAGCTGGGACTGAGGCCTGTAGATTTCCCCTGTGTACCCTTTCTTGTCCATTTCTCCTGTGCACAGCTCTGGTCAGTTTCCCCTCTGCACAGCTCTTGTCCATTTCTCCTGTGCACAGCTCTGGTCAGTTTCCCCTCTGCACAGCTCTTGTCCTTTCTCCTGTGCACAGCTCTGGTCAGTTTCCCCTCTGCACAGCTCTTGTCCATTTCTCCTGTGCACAGCTCTGGTCAGTTTCCCCTCTGCACAGCTCTTGTCCTTTCTCCTGTGCACAGCTCTGGTCAGTTTCCCCTCTGCACAGCTCTTGTCCATTTCTCCTGTGCACAGCTCTGGTCAGTTTCCCCTCTGCACAGCTCTTGTCCTTTCTCCTGTGCACAGCTCTGGTCAGTTTCCCCTCTGCACAGCTCTTGTCCATTTCTCCTGTGCACAGCTCTGGTCAGTTTCCCCTCTGCACAGCTCTTGTCCATTTCTCCTGTGCACAGCTCTGGTCAGTTTCCCCTCTGCACAGCTCTCCCCTTCTCTTGCCTGACACTACCCCCACCCTGATAGAGTACTATTGTAGTAGCTACTGGACGGTGTGCCTGCCTCAAGACTCTCCTAACTCCTGTCCATCTTAGTTGAGCCACTAAAGTGATTTTCCTAAGGTACAGGTCCCACTGTGCCACACCCCCTACTCAGTAAATTCCAGTGGCTCCCTGGGGTCTCCAGGGTCAAATACAAAGTGCTCTGTTTGGCACTCAAAGCCCTTGATCACCTGCCCTCTCCTCCCTTCCCAGGCTTCTTACACCTTATTCCCTGCTACATACTTTTTGAACCAGGGACACTGGCCTCCTGGTTGCCCCATGAACAAGACTTCTATCTCAGAGCTCCAGATATTCTCTCTGATATCTCTCAGGCCTGGAATGCTCTCCCTCTTCTGTTCCTCCCTAGCTTCCTGTAAGTCCCAACTAAAATCCCCCCTTTGCACTAAAAGCCTTTCTGGTTCATCCTTTCTTCTGAGGTGGTCCAAGTTTTTCTGGCCACGCTTTGTCCATATACAGTCAATTGTTTCTTGTCTTCCTTCCTTAGACTGGGAGGCCCTCAAGGGCCAGGATTGCCTTTTGCCTCTCTTTGCATCTGGAGCTCTTTGCTCAGGGCTCGCATGTGGTCAGCTCTCAATCGATGCTTGTAGGCCACAGATCAAAGCCAGATCCGAGCTCTTGGACCCCCCCTCCCCCCCAAAACAGAGATGAGCAGAGGGAGCTCGGACGGTTGGCCCGAGGCCCTCTCCTTCTTGTGCCCTTTGAACTTAAGGTGTTGTGAGAGTGGTGACAAGGGAGTTGGGCTTTGGGGAGAAAATCTCCAGCTCATCCTGTAGGAGCTACTGGCTTGGCTGTCCTCAGTGGGACCTAATAGAGTGCTGAGAGTGAGGAGCCGTGGTCTTGGGCTCCTCCGACTTCCCGTGACGACGGCCGGCGGGTGCTAATCACCTGCTTCTGTCTGTGCCTTCACAGCGATCCCGAAGGTGAGGCTGGAGACCATCTATGTCTGTGGAGTGGATGAGATGAGCACCCAGGACATCTTCGCCTACTTCAAGGAGTATCCCCCTGCCCACATCGAGTGGCTGGATGATACTTCCTGTAAGTGCTGGCTGGGGAAGGCCTGAAGGGGGCCCTCGCCGCTAAACTGACAGCCTGGCTGCCCAGGCCCCCTTGGGCTCCGCCTGAGAGAAGGTGCCCAGCTTGAGGCAGGGCTGCCAGGAGGCTCCGGCCCGCTCGTCCTGGCACCAGCCTCGGGATTCTGTGGGTTTTCCCTGAGCCCTGCCGTGGGAGGGGTCACGGACCGGCCACGTTTCTTATCGTCCCCATTTAGCAGACGGAACCGCTGAGAGAGGCCCAGGGCCTGCCCCCAAGTCCCAAAAGGGGGTTCCCTCTGAGCCTGCTTCTCTCTGGCCTTCAAGGCCCACGTTTCTGGAGAAGGGAGAGGGAAAGGGGGCTGGCTTGGCCTTGGTTAGGGTTGTTCCACCCCCAACCCCAGCCTAGGTGCAGTCTCGGCCGTCCTTGCGGCATTCTCGGGCACCCCGTGTGTGTCCAAGGCCAGGCTGGCCCAGAAAGGGCCGCGGGGAGGCTCTGGGGCTCCCCGGACCCACAAAGGCTGGCTGTGAGCTTCAGAGGCCGAGCAGGCCCAGGTCTGGGATGGGACCGTTGGAGAAGTGGCCGGGGCCGGCGCTGAGCGCGCTTCCGTGGCCGGGTCTCAGGAGGCCTCGCTGCCACGCCCCTCCCGTCCCCAACATCTGACAAGAGGCCGCCCCTGCCCCTCCCCCCAGGTAACGTGGTCTGGCTGGACGAGGTGACGGCGACACGGGCCCTCATCAACATGAGCTCCTTGCCCAGCACGGACAAGGCCAAGACGCGCGAAGCCGGCGATGAGAAGGCGCCCGAGAAGATGAGAAAAGGTACGGGAGGGGGCGGGGGGGACCCCCAAGGGGGCGGGGCTCATCTCCCCTCTGCCTCCCCACCCAGACAAACAGGACAGCTCTGACGACGAGACCGAGGAAGGAGAGGTCGAGGACGACGCCGCGAGCGACCTGGAGGTCAGTCATGGACGGATGGGCCCAGGGGTGCTGCCGCCCCCTTCTGGGGGACCTCGAACGCATGGCCGTTATCTGGGGCGTGATGGTCTGGACTTGGGCGGGGAGCGGTCCCCAAACTCTGGAAACCTGGCGTGGGGGTGCCCTTCTTGGGGGCAGATCGCAGCCCTCTATTGGGCCCAGCCTGACTGGAGGGGGGCACAGGAAGGGGGGGCTCTGGGTCCTGGCCCGGGCTCGGACCTTCTTGACTTCCCCTGGGTTTCCTGCCGTTCAGTTGGACGCGTTGTCCCAGGTGGAAGAAGACTCCCTCTTACGGAACGACCTGCGTCCGGCCAACAGACTGGCCAAAGGCAACAAGTTGTTCATGAGGTTTGCCACCAAAGGTGGGTCGGCTCCGTCTGCCCTGAACTGATGGGCCTAGGTCGGCCCAAGAGGGGGAGGCCCAGTTCTCTGCCTGGGCTCCCGGGCCTCCTCTGCCCCCTGCCAGGCCCTCCCGGGCCTCCTCTGCCCCTGCCTGGGCTCCTGGGCCTCCTCTGC
The DNA here is from genome assembly GCF_027887165.1 of Monodelphis domestica. Lineage (NCBI taxonomy): Eukaryota > Metazoa > Chordata > Mammalia > Didelphimorphia > Didelphidae > Monodelphis > Monodelphis domestica. The sequence continues at coordinate 2,027,538 of NC_077234.1, forward strand.
CCCTGCCAGGCCCTCCCGGGCCTCCTCTGCCCCCTGCCTGGCCCTCCTGGGCCTCCTCTGCCCCCTGCCAGGCCCTCCTGGGCCTCCTCTGCCCCCTGCCAGGCCCTCCTGGGCCTCCTCTGCCCCCTGCCAGGCCCTCCCGGGCCTCCTCTGCCCCTGCCTGGGCTCCTGGGCCTCCTCTGCCCCCTGCCTGGGCTCCCGGGCCTCCTCTGCCCCTGCCAGGCCCTCCTGGGCCTCCTCTGCCCCTGCCTGGGCCCGGGGGAGCCTGTCCTGCCCCTGCCTGGGCCCCTGGGGCCGTGTCCAGCGGCGGTCAGTGAGAGCTGGCTCTGGCCTTTACAGACGACAAGAAGGAGCTTGGCGCGGCCCGCAGGAGCCAGTATTACATGAAATACGGGAACCCCAACTACGGAGGCATGAAGGGCATCCTCAGCAACTCGTGGTGCGCACGCGGGGCTGCTGGGGGGCCACTGGGGGGCGCCGGCGGGGCCCATCCGGTGGGGAGGGGCTGGGGGGCTCTGGCGAGAGAGGGGGCGTCCTTCTGGCCCTGCCACAGGAAGAGGAGGTACCACTCGCGCCGGCTGCAGAGGGACGTGATGAGGAAGCGCTCGCTCATCGGGGACGACGTGGGCCTCACCTTGACGCCTCCCTACAAGCACCGGCACGCAGGTGACGGGGGGCGGGCTGCGTGGGGAGGGGAGGGGGCTTTGCTGCCGGGCCAGGCTCTTTGGGGGAGCCCCAGAGTCGTCTCGGGCCGTTGGAGGGCCTTTGCCTCAGCAGGGGGTGAGCCTCCCGTCGCGGAGGGGATTCTGCTGTTAGGGATGGTCTCCTCCACCTCTGAGATGGTCATGTGGGGGGTGTCGGGCCCAGCCCTGCCCCAGTGTGGCCCCATTTTACAGAGGTGAGACTGAGGCAGGCAGGGACCGAGGCACCGGCCCGGGGTCACGACAGGAGGACGCGGGTGAGGCTGGGTCAGAGGCTCGGCCCCGGCAGCCCTCCAGAAATCTCAAGAACGTCCCGTTGAAGCTCGCTCGGGGCCTCCTCAGACTGGACGCCGAACCCTGGCCTTTGGGACGGCCCTTCCGCCTCGGGGGGGGGGGGGGGGGGGCTGAGTTTCGCCCCTTCTCCGGGTCGCCTCTGGGTGCAGCTCCAGCCCTTGTTCCTCAGCCCCGGCTCCGAGGGCAGGACGGGCCCTGCATACAGCAGGAGCTTATTAGGCGCTCCCCCTGGGAGCGGAGGGGGACGTTCCCCGCCAAGTGGGGGGGGCTGCGCCAAGATGAGGCAGAGGCTCTGGGTGGGACTCGAACTCGGCTCCCCGACTCCCCTCCTACGGGAAGACACACGCCGGGGCCTCTGCTCATGCCCTCGGCCGGACCTTCCAGGCCTGGTGAACGTCCCGGAGGAGCCCATCGAGGAGGAGGAGGAGGAGGAGGAGGAGGAGGAGGAGGAGGACCAGGACATGGACGACGACGGCAGGATCGTGGTGGAGTACCGCGACGAGCTGCAAGCCTTCAAGCAGGCGCGGGAGCGCAGCGCGGCCCGGCGGCCCAGTGCCAGCGGCTCGGGCTCCGACTCGGACGAGATGGACTACGACCTGGAGCTGAAGATGATCTCCACGCCGTCGCCCAAGAAGAGCCTCAAGATGACCATGTACGCCGACGAGGTGGAGTCGCAGCTGCGCAGCATCCGGTGAGGCCCTCCCTCCCCGGCGCCCCTCCTGGGTGCCGGGGCCCCTCCCTCCCCGGCGCCCCTCCCCCGCGCCAGGGCCCCTCCCCCATGCCAGAGGACCCCTCCCTCCCCTGCGCCAGGGCCCCTCCCCCTTGCCAGGGCCCCTCCCCCGCACCAGGGGGTCCCTCTCTCCTCTGGGGGTGCCACTGCGTTAGTCTGACCCAGCGGCTGCTTTGGCCAGGAACTCCATGAGGGCGGACAGCGTGGCCACCAGCAACATCAAGAACCGCATCGGCAGCAAAGGGCCGTCGGACAAGGTCGCCGACGTGCGGCTCCTGCTTGAGGAGAAGCGGCAGAGCACGGCGCAGCGGCCGCCCGCGGGCAGCGTCAAGTCTGGTACCGTCAGCGGGGCGGGGGCGGGGCGCAGGCAGGCGGGGGGGGGGGGGGGGGGGGGGGCCAGAGCGGGCGGGCGGTTCCCCAGCAGCACTTCCAGAGGCCCCGTCTGGGAGCGGCTGGGCTGCAGGGGGAAGGCGAGCCAGCGCGGCCCCTGGGCCTCTCCCCCCTCAGATGTCCGTCAGAGGCTAGGCAAGAGGCCGCACTCCCCCGAAAGCAAGGCCCCGAGCGGCCCCTTCGCGCCCCGGAGAGAGCCGACGTCCGATGTACACAGTAGGCTCGGCGTTCCCCGGCAAGACCTCAAAGGCCTCTACTCGGACACCCGTGAGAAGAAGTCAGGTGGGTGCCCGGCCCCCTCCAGCCCCCTCCGACCCCCTCCAGCCCCCTCCGACCCCCTCCAGCCCCCTCTGACCCCCTCCAGCCCCCTCCGACCTCCTCCGGCCCCCTCCAGCCCCCTCCGACCCCCTCCGGCCCCCTCTGACCCCCTCCGGCCCCCTCCGACCTCCTCCGGCCCCCTCCAGCCCCCTCCGACCCCCTCCAGCCCCCTCCGACCTCCTCCGGCCCCCTCTGACCCCCTCCAGCCCCCTCTGATCCCCTCTGAGCCCCTCCAGCCCCCTCCGACCTCCTCCGGCCCCCTCTGACCCCCTCCGACCCCCTCCAGCCCCCTCTGACCCCCTCCAGCCCCCTCCGACCTCCTCCGGCCCCCTCTGACCCCCTCCAGCCCCCTCTGGTCCCCTCTGACCTCCTCCGGCCCCCTCCAGCCCCCTCCGACCTCCTCCGGCCCCCTCTGACCCCCTCTGACCCCCTCCAGCCCCCTCTGATCCCCTCTGAGCCCCTCCAGCCCCCTCCGACCCCCTCCAGCCCCCTCTGACCCCCTCCAGCCCCCTCCGACCTCCTCCGGCCCCCTGCAGCCCCCTCCGACCCCCTCCAGCCCCCTCTGACCCCCTCCAGCCCCCTCCGACCTCCTCCGGCCCCCTCTGACCCCCTCCAGCCCCCTCTGATCCCCTCTGAGCCCCTCCAGCCCCCTCCGACCTCCTCCGGCCCCCTCTGACCCCCTCCGACCCCCTCCAGCCCCCTCTGACCCCCTCCAGCCCCCTCCGACCTCCTCCGGCCCCCTCTGACCCCCTCCAGCCCCCTCTGGTCCCCTCTGACCTCCTCCGGCCCCCTCCAGCCCCCTCCGACCTCCTCCGGCCCCCTCTGACCCCCTCTGACCCCCTCCAGCCCCCTCTGATCCCCTCTGAGCCCCTCCAGCCCCCTCCGACCTCCTCCGGCCCCCTCTGACCCCCTCCAGCCCCCTCCGACCTCCTCCGGCCCCCTCTGACCCCCTCCAGCCCCCTCTGGTCCCCTCTGACCTCCTCCGGCCCCCTCCGGCCTCCTCCGGCCCCCTCTGACCCCCTCTGGCCCCCTCCAGCCCCCTCTGATCCCCTCTGAGCCCCTCCAGCCCCCTCCGACCTCCTCCGGCCCCCTCTGACCCCCTCTGACCCCCTCCAGCCCCCTCCGACCTCCTCCGGCCCCCTCTGACCCCCTCCAGCCCCCTCCGGTCCCCTCCGGCCCCCTCCGGCCCCCTCCGACCTCCTCCGGCCCCCTCTGACCCCCTCTGGCCCCCTCCAGCCCCCTCTGATCCCCTCTGAGCCCCTCCAGCCCCCTCCGACCTCCTCCGGCCCCCTCTGACCCCCTCCAGCCCCCTCTGGTCCCCTCTGACCTCCTCCGGCCCCCTCCAGCCCCCTCCGACCTCCTCCGGCCCCCTCTGACCCCCTCCAGCCCCCTCCGACCTCCTCCGGCCCCCTCTGACCCCCTCCAGCCCCCTCCGACCTCCTCCGGCCCCCTCTGACCCCCTCCAGCCCCCTCTGGTCCCCTCTGACCTCCTCCGGCCCCCTCCGGCCCCCTCCGACCTCCTCCGGCCCCCTCTGACCCCCTCTGGCCCCCTCCAGCCCCCTCTGATCCCCTCTGAGCCCCTCCAGCCCCCTCCGACCTCCTCCGGCCCCCTCTGACCCCCTCCAGCCCCCTCTGGTCCCCTCTGACCTCCTCCGGCCCCCTCCAGCCCCCTCCGACCTCCTCCGGCCCCCTCTGACCCCCTCCAGCCCCCTCCGACCTCCTCCGGCCCCCTCTGACCCCCTCCGGCCCCCTCTGACCCCCTCTGACCCCCTCCAGCCCCCTCCGACCTCCTCCGGCCCCCTCTGACCCCCTCCGGCCCCCTCTGACCCCCTCCGACCCCCTCCAGCCCCCTCTGACCCCCTCCGGCCCCCTCCGGCCCCCTCCGGCCCCCTCCGACCCCCTCCGGCCCCCTCTGACCCCCTCTGGCCCCCTCTGACCCCCTCCGGCCCCCTCCGACCCCCTCCGGCCCCCTCCGACCCCCTCCGGCCCCCTCTGACCCCCTCCGGCCCCCTCCGACCCCCTCCGGCCCCCTCTGACCCCCTCCGGCCCCCTCCGACCCCCTCCGGCCCCCTCTGACCCCCTCCGGCCCCCTCCGACCCCCTCCGGCCCCCTCTGACCCCCTCCGGCCCCCTCCGACCCCCTCCGGCCTCCTCCCTGTCCCTCGGCTCACACGGGCCCTTCTCCCGCCCCCGGCCTTGACCCACCCCGGCTGGGCGCTCCCGTTCCCTCGGAGCCAGGTGCTCAGCAGGCGCCCCGTCTGTGATTATGCTGGGGGCCCCCATCTGCCCTCCGGCCCCTGTAGACCCCCCTCTGGAGTCACCCTGTGCCTGCGCCCACAGGCAGCTTGTGGACCCGCCTGGGCCCCGCCGCCGCCAAGGCCAAGGAGAAGGGGGCCGAGAAGGCGGATGCGGCGGCGGCGGCGGCGGGGGCGGCCCCCGAGGAGGAGGACTCGGAGCTGCAGCGCGCCTGGGGCGCCCTCATCAAGGAGAAGGAGCAGTCCCACCAGAAGAGGTGCCGCCTGGAGCGCCTGCCGTCCCTGCAGATCGAGATCAGTCGGCAGAGCACCTCGGACTCGGACACGGAGTCCTGAGGCCTGACGGACCCACGGACGCGGGCCGCGCGGCCAGGTGGGACGGGCCGGGGGCTCGGGGGGCCGGGGGGGCCGGGCCAGGGCGCACCTCCCCCTCCTCCCCTCGTGCAGGAAGCGTCTGAGCAGTTCATCCAAAGAGCCGAGGAGCCGACCTCTCCCTCTCGCCGCGGCCTCGACGTCCGAGGAAGCGGGGAGACCCCCCTCGAGCCCTCCCGGCCACGGCGAGATGTGGCGGCGTGGCAGGGAGAGCGTTCACGGACCCGGCCGGGGGGCGGCTCCGGAGCCCCCGAGGCCGCCGCGCAGGGCGTCCGTCCATCCGTCGGTCCGTCTGCACCCGTCACCTGCCGGCTCTCCGGGAAGCCCGGCCCACGGCGCCGGGGGGGACTTTGGTGTGGGGGGGCCCGTGTTGACCAGCTTGTTCAGTCTATTATGTTTTAAACTCTTCCCGATTTGCGAGCTTCCTTTTTCTACGTGAACCTTTTTCCTGTTGGCGCGGCGGGAGAGCTCGCTCGCCGCTGTCTTCAGACGTGCTCTTAAATAGATGTTGTGTCGGAAGAGCGGGGAGGCGCCTCCCGTCCTTGGCGGGCGCCACCCGGGAGGGACGCAGGGCTGGGCCAGGGGGGGCGGGCAGGAGGGCAGGAGGGGAGGTCCGGCTGCCCAGCGGCCCTCCCAGATTCCCCTTTTCCTTTCTGACCGAAGACCGTTTTCCCCAACAACACGGGCGTCCCAGTGCCCGCGGGGGTGCCAGGGAGTAAGGGCAGCCTTTGGTGGGGGCCTTCTTGGCACTGGCATGCTGGCCTGGGACCCAACCTCCGTGCCCACCGCTGTTAGAGGGTTGGACCCCGGGCCCCCTGCCAGCATGATCAGCTGGAGGAGGGGGGCATCGATGGGGGCCCATAGGCGCTCCTGGCCACGTTTGAGGCACCAGAGAGGCCTGAAGGACCACGTCTGGACGGAGCAGGCCCTGCCCTCAAGGAGCCCGAGTGCTGGGCCTGGAGCCAGGAAGACCTGGGTTCAAATCCAGCCTGAGGCAAGCCCTCCCTGTGTGGGGCCGACAGCAGCCCCTTCCTCCCATCCGTGGTGAGGAAATGAGGCTGGTCAGAGAGCTTGGTGAGCCCGAAGAAGTCGGGGTCGTGTGAGGACGGCAGGCCCGGAGGAGGGGGGTTGGGTTTGGCCGGCGGGCACGGGGGGCCGTGTCGATGGCCAGCAGCGTAGCCGGGGTGCCAAACTGAGTCAGCACACGTCGGCAGAGGGCTGAAGGTCTGTTCCCGGGGTGTGACGGAAGGCCTGCTGGCCTGTGCGACCCTGAGTGCAAATTCTGCCTCTAAAATGGGGAGCCCTCTGAGTGTGGCCGCCTGGCAAGGGCTTCTTGTTTTTAGGCCAGGGTGGACAGCAGCGGCTCATCCATGAGCCGAGTCCTCCAAGGAGACGGGAACAGTCTGGCCTCTGTGCGAGGGGATGCCCTGCCTCGAGTAGGCATCTGGGCAAGGGGGAGAGCTGATATGAGCCCGCAGGCTGGGCGGAGTCAAGGACTGGGGCTCAGAGATAGACTGGAGGTGTGAGCAACACAGGTGGGCACGAGGCCAGGGGCCCACTGAAGGCCCCAAGGGTTGGGCTGGGGGAGGAGCCAGCGCTTGGCACACAGGAAATACTTATATGTCCATTGACAGGGGCGTGAGGAAGGCCGACCTGGGCTGAAGCTCCCTCCAGGCAAGTCAAGGGTTCTTCCTAGAATTTATAGTAAGGGGGAATTATTTGAGAGAATCAACTCCAACTCCCTCATTCATAGAGAAAACTAGACAGAAAGGGACAGGACAAGATCTTGTCTGATGAGCAGCAAGGTAGGACCGGAACCCGGGACCCTTGATCCTGGAGCTGTCTCTCCTGCAGGGACATAGCCCTCAAGAATGGTGTTTGCAGGGCAGGCAGATGTATTCACAATGTACTCATAACACTTGGCCTCTCCCCCAAGCGCCAGGCTGCCACCCTCCTACAGGACAAGCATTTAAGTGCTTGGTACACAACAGGCACTGAGGAACCGGGTGTAAGCATGAGCCTCCGTCCTCAACAAGCTTACATTGTACTGGACAAATGTAGGCAACAATTGGAGGTGACCAAAGGCCTGCTGGGTGTGAGGGGCCCTTGAATAGAACCTGGAGTCAGCCGGGAAGCCCCAGAAACCCAGCCCAGGCATCTGTGGACATTATCAAGTCAAAGATGGCTGAACCCCTGCCAATGACCAGTGAGAGGTCTCTTGGATGAGAGAAAATCAGTGTGTCCCAATTTTCCAGAAGGGGAAGAAAACCGCAAACTATTGGTTCTAGGGAGGTTAGCTCCAATGCCTGGGAGCATTCTTGTGTGGATCATAAATGATAGCAAAACTCTAGAAAGGGAAGCAGTGGTTACCCAGAGCCAACATGGCTTGATCCAGCCTAACCACACATCCACTGGGGACAGGATTAGTGAACTAATCACTAAGGGAAATGCTGTGGTTTGAGTTTGCCCAAGTTTTAACTTGGCTCTGGACAGTCCCTCACATTCTTCTTGGAGGAGGCTGGAGAAACATGGAGTCAAATGTAAACCCTTCTGGGGCATGGCCATTTCTTTGTGTCCTAGTATCCTCAATGCCTGACCTATAGGAGCTGCTTAATAAATGTTTGTTGATTGATCGATTCATAACAGCTCTGATGGCCAGCTTCAAAGTCCTTTGTGGTTCAATGCCAGTATGGCTAGAGGTCTCTAGTGGAGTACCGTGGCGATCTGTGGGCTGGGCTGGGCTGTCCAGTGACTTGAAGGCCCAGGTGGAATGGTCCCCACATTTCAGGTGATGCCAGTTGGAAGGGAGGGACAGCTAGCCCAGGGGTAATGATTGGAGTCCCAAGATCTGGGCCATATGTGCTGAGGAAATGGATGGAGTTGTCTTTCACTACAAAAGCATCACCCTTGCAAGTACAAATAAACTCCTGGGGCACTGAATGACAACCTCATGGGATGTGACCACTGAGAAGCCAGTGCAGCTTTGGGTTGTGTTAAGGAGAACAGATTTCAGGAATGAGGTGGCAGCAGTGCCCTTGTCTTGGCTACCTCTGGACACTGCAGTTCAGTTTGGGGCACAGAAGGGCATGGCTAAACAGGAAAAGGTCTTGAATCCATGCCATGTGGGGATCCTTGGAGGGAGCCAGCCAATATGATGGCAATATTGTTGGCACCAATATGATGCTCTTGGTCCCCTGGGGGCCAGGCTTCCCTCTGGCCCAGGGCCCATGTCTTCCAGGAGAGTGGCCAGGGGGAAATTATGCCAGCCAGCCCCAGCTGTGGATCCCGTTTTGGGCAGGGGCCCAGGCCAGACTCCACTGCCCCTCACGCTTCCCAGCTCTCTTTGCAATTTCTGTTTAAAACTTAACAGGGCAGCTAGGTAGCACAGTGGATAGAGGGCCAATCCTGTAGTCAGGAAGACCTGGATTCAAGTCTAACCTCAGACCCTTTCTGGATGTGTGACCCTACAGTATGGGAGGTTTAGATCAACATCTCACACCCTATACCAAGATAAATTCAGAATGGATGAATGCCTTGAATATAAAGAAGGAAACTATAAGCAAATTAAGTGAACATAGGATCGTAATAGTATACCTGTCAGGTCTATGGGAAAGGAGAGAATTTAAGATCAAGCAAGAGACAGTATATTACAATATGTAAAATGAGTAATTTTGGTTATTAAAAAGGGTTTGTGCAACCAAGATTAGAAGGGAAGCAACAAACTGGGAAAAAATATAACAAAAACCTCTCACAGGTTAATTACTCAAAGTTAAAAGGAACTAAGTCAAATGGATATGTGAGCCTGGGCAAGTCACTTAATCCCACTACCCAGGCTTTGCTGCTCTGGGATATTAGGAGGAAAGGTATTTTGTTCTATTTTTTATCTTTAATTGTTTTTCCATGCTTCCATAATTCATGTTGTCTCTCTTCCCTCCCTCCTCCCAGAACTGACAAGCAATTCTACTGGATTATACATGTGTTATCACTTGATACCTATTTCCATAGTATTCATTTTTGTAGTGATCATGTTTCTCTTCTGCATTTCTGCTCCCACGGTTCTTCCTCTGGATGCGGATACTTTCTTTCTCCCAAGTCCTCAGGCTTGTCCTGGGTCACTGCATTGTTGCTAGTAGCCAAGTCAGCTACATTTGGTCATGCTACAATGTATCCGTCTCTGTACAATGTTCTCCTGGTTCTGCTCCTCACGCTCTGCATCAGTCCTGGCCCAAGGAGCTAGCAGTCTTCTAAAAGACTGCTAGCTCCCTGAGGGCAGACTCTCTTGTTGCCTCTAGCACTGGGCACCCGGCTCATAGGGTTGCCCCATTTGCTGGCCATCCTGGGACTGGTTGCACTTTCTCTGCTGATGCAGCAGCTTCCTGGGCACTTTGGGGGAATTCAGGTAGCCCACGCTCTGGGGTCACGTGCCTACTCTCCTGGGCTCATCTGGCTAACGTCCTGTGGGCGGTCATCATCTCCCCGTTTACTGCCCCATTCAGGTGCCTGCTGGCAGCCCCCAGGACACTCTCCTTTGCTGGGGCTTGGCGCCTGCTCAGCCCCTCTCCCCTCCCCACCTCGGCCACAGCCCCGACCCCTTCTCACTCACACGTGCCCCGTGCCCATCCCAAACCTCTGAGCTTCCTTTATCCCTGGAGAACCCTGAACCCTAGCGTGGGCTCCCCAGCCCTGGCCTTGGCCTTTGCCCTCCAGGCACCTCCTGCAGACCCCAGAGGGGCTGCAGCTCTCCTCCGAGCTGGGGGCCAATGGGCACAGGCGCCCCGAGGTCCTGGCCAGGCCGGGGCAAACCGCTGGGACGCGTCCTGGTGACCAACTGGCTCAGGCCCCTCGTGCTTCTGCACGAAGGCAGCTGGCACGCGCCCCGGGCCCTTCCACTCCCCGGTGCCTCCTAACAGATGCCCCTTTTAACCCCACGTGTCGGCTCAGAGGCAGAAGGGCAGTAAGGGCTGGGCCATGGGGGTCCAGTGACTTACCCAGGGTCACACAGCCAGGGAGGGTCTGAGAGAATGGAACCCAGGCCTTCCATGTCCAGGCCTGGCGCGCTATCCACTGAGGCGCCTGGCAGCCCTCGCAAAGCCTGCTCTGCAGAGGAGGCTCCACGGGGCCACGGACGGTCCGGAGCTTTGACCAATCCCTACTGAAAAGCCCAAAGGACAGCGGCATCGGCGGGGATGGGGGATCAGGAGGGCTTCCTGGAGGAGGCCAATGGGCCTGTGGGGGAGGGGGAACACACGAGACAGGGCCTGGGCCTGGCTCTGACATCTCCCGGCAGCAAGAAATCAGTGAGGGGCTGAGGAGGCCGCAGCCGGTCAGCAGCCCCTTCTCTTGCCCCAGAGAGGCCCGCTTCAGGCCCGGCTTGGGGTCCCGGGACGGGCGGCCCCGGCCCACCTCTTCCTCCTCCGTGACACCATTTTGGACCCTCCTCGGGGGGAGGCGAGAGCCTGGGGAAGGGAGAGGCTGGGCCAGATGGAGGCAGAAGCCCCGAGTGGCTCCCCCTCCCCCGAGGAAGTGCCCCCCCCCGGAGCTTGTGGGTTCCTTTGGGTGCAGATGCAGACGTGTCCTTGTGGGCGTCTGCACACAGCATCCTAGGGGGCCGGCTGAGACGCCTGCACGGCTCCGGCATGAGGCTGCTCCAGGGTCTCCTGTGCCTGATGGGTAAGCGCAGCCCCCACCCCCGGCCCTCAGGGGCCCTCCCGGTGAAAGGAGCCTCGAACCCGGGGCGGCGCAGGAGCCGCAGGAGGGCGGGCACGGAGGCGGCTCGCACCTGCCGGTCAGGCCTCCGTTCTAGCCGCTTGCTAAGCCACGTCCCTGCCCTGCTTCCCAGGCCCCTGGCCGGCCTCGGTCTCCTCTTCTGTGAGATGGGAGCAGGGAGGCCTCTCGAGGCTTGACCCGGACCTCGGGGGCCACCTGCAAACGCTCCTCGTCCGCTGGGAAAGGCTGGGGCTCCCCGCTCCGGGGGGCCGGGCGGCGGGGATGGCGGCGCCTGCTCTGAGGTCGCTGCAAGCGTGGTCTTTGCTCTCACACTGGCCCGAGGAGGTAAGGCCTATCTGACATGTGGGGAAACGGAGGCAGAAAAGGGCCAGTGACTTGTCCAGGGTCACCCGGCTCCCAAGAACTGCTGCCTCCGAGGCAGACTTCCTGGGACATTAGCCCCATCTCCCAGGTGAGGGAATGCAGCTCATCTAGGCAGTGAGGATCTGTGGCAGGATTTGAACCCAGTAGCAGGTTCACCTGAAGCTCCGCTGCAACTTTGGGAGCCCACGCTGGCATGGTCCTCAGTCCAGTCACAAGGCTTCCCCACGGGGCACTCACGAGCAGTCAGACCTGGCTGGGGCTGACTGGAGAGCCAGTCCCAGTGCGGGCACCCAGTGATGGCAGGTGTGATGTCGTGACTGATCCCCGTGAGACAGCCCTGCCTGGAGGGCGGAAGCCAGTTTGGGGGGATGTCAGTGTGGTGCCCTGGGGCCCTTGTGGTCAGGGCAATTGCTGGAACTGCTGTCAGCCGGTGGCTTCTGTGGTCCCTCCCGGGTGTGAGGAAGCGTCGCTGTGCAGCCAGCGAGGGGGCCCTCGGGTCTCCTTCCCTCACTTGTCAGAAAAGCCCCATCCGCAGGCTCAGGAAATGGGTGCGATTGGGGGGGCTCCTTCCCGGGGTCGAGCCAGGGAGGTCCCCAGGAGTGCCGGTGCCCTACTTGCAGCCGTGGATTCCTCGTGGCTCTGAGATCTGAGGAGTCCCCAGGGCAGCCCTGGTGTGGAAGTGGGGGCCCCTCTTGGCCTCCTCCGTGGATGCTGTGGATTGTCAGGGGGGGAGACAAGGCCAGAAGGGAGGCAGGCCCTGCTCTCTCCCAGGGCAGCGGGCAGAGCTAGGGGAGCCTCTAAGCACCTGCTGCGAGGGCCCAGGAGGGCTGGGACAGGCTGGGGTGCGCTTGGCAGACCCCGGGGCCCGGGAAAGCTACAGAGCCGGGGGATTCCTGCAGCACTGATGAGGTTCGGGACCCCCTCCAAGGCCGGAGGCAGCTGGTGACGGGGCCTCCCTGCCGCTGGGCTGTCTGAGCTGTGGGCAGTCCAGGGGACTCCCAGGACTGCCCCCGGGGCTCCGGTCAAGGAGGCCGACACGGAGTCTCTTGGGCTCTGCCCCCCTCCCTCCTCTTTCAGAGACAAGCCGGGCGCACTTCGCAGGCCCGGAATAAGCAGGCCTTGTGGGCCAGCCGCCCTTTCCCACTCTTCTCTGTGGATGTTCTCCATAGAGGAGGGAGGAGGCTTAGGTTTGGGATTCGAGGAGGCGCAGAAACGAAAGGTAGCCCCGGAAATGAAAGAAAGGTTAAGTGCTCCGGGCCAGCAGGCTGGGGACTGACCCAAACCCCTCCGGCCCTCCTCCAGTTCCCAGGAAGCCGTTTGTCCTGGCCTTCCTGTCCAGGATGGCGTCCAGCCTCTGGGGCCCTTCGGCCTTGATCCTCTCGGTGAGGCAGGAGGAGCGGCTTGGAGAGGCCGCTGAGGAGGGGGCTTCAAAGGGTCCCGCCAGGGCTGGGGGCTCTGGAGCGGCCGGTGAGCACCCACAGTGCTGCCTCAGAGCTGTCTCCCACTCGCTGACTCATTCTCGCCCCAGCCCTTAGGGCTGGTGCCAATTCCACAGAGGGCTCGCCAGTGTTTTATCCTGGGTAGTCCACAAGGCAAGCCTGCGCGGTAGGGATTGGTCCCTTTCACAGACCAGGAAAGCAAGGCTGGCGGAGTGAACAGGGTTGCACAGCTACTGGGGGTCAGGGCCGAGTCCAGCCACCGGTCTGTGGCACTTTGTCCCCTCCTCCTTCCTGGCAGCGGGGCCCCAAAGGCCACAGTGGGTCTGGAGTGCGGATGGCCTGCGATTCGCAACATCTGTCTCCTCAGGACCTTTTCAACATTGTCCCCGCAGGCCTCGCCTCCCTGAGAGGCTTCAACCTAGACATCAGCAGGACGTGGCTCACACCTCCTCCAGGCAGTGGTCAGGGGCCCCACGTGCAAAAGGTGCAGCTGCATCAGGACAAGGGCAGCAACCAGACCTGGTGAGTCCAGACCCACACTGACCCTCTGGCCATCCCCTTGAGAGAAGGGAGCAAAGGGAAGTCGGAAGAGGAGCTGGACAAGGTGCAGAGGAGGATGCAATTCAGTCCAGGTCTATACCTACCATGTACCAACCGCCATGCTCAGCCAAGGCTGCCAGGGAGGGAATGCAGCTCGGCGCTCATCTGGGCCGGAGGAGGAGGAGGTCCGGCTCCTTCCCTTTGCTTTGTTCAAGGGATTTTCTTCATCTCTCCCGCAGAGGCCAGAGAGCAGGATTTCTAAGTAGATCAGAACTGACAGGACTCATTGATGCAGAGCTGAAGAGTCTGTTACCCGGGAGACCAGGATTGAGGGGAGGAAAAGGGACTGAAGTTGAGTGAGTGAGTGAGTGTGGCTGGCTCTTGTTTTAGGGAGTTAGTGAATCATTAGAGACAGTGTAGGTTAGATAGGCCTGCTGTTTGCCAGGCAGGAGCAGCTGTCCTGAGAAGACACTTAGAGGTAGTTAGTAGGGATTTGAGGTGTGTTGACAGGGTATCAGATCAATAATCTTTCCTCTTTGCTCTCTGTTCTGTTGAACTGCTCTCCTCGATCTCCCCAAACCCCCATTTTAACCCTTACAGCTTTGAGGCCAAGCTGACTCATTACACCCACCCGAGGCTCAGTTGGGGCCTTGTTGGTCTTTTATCAGTTCTTGAATGAGTTGCTTTGCTTCCTTCTTAAAATTCAGTTTTATTTTTTCTTTTCCATTGGAGTCTCTTTCCTTCTCCTCTCTCACACATTGAGAAGGCAAGAATGACAATATTCATTGTACATATGAAGGCATGCAAAACACATTCCCATGGTAGTCATATTTTGGAGAGAGGGAGAGGAAAGAGAGAGAGAGAGAGAGAGAGAGAGAGAGAGAGAGAGAGAGAGGGAGGGAGGGAGGAAGGGAAAGAAAAGAAGAGGAAGGAAGGAAAGCAAGAAGGAAGGAAAGAGTAGAAAGGAGAGATGCACTCAAACTGAGCCACCTAGCTGCCCCCTGCAATTATTTAAAATGAAATGTCTCCTTATTTCTCTTCCTGTTGGGTTTTGTGATGATACATAGACATACTGATGATTTCTGTAGGTCTATTTTATATCCTGCAACTCTGCCGAAGTTAGTTATTCATTGTTTTGACTAGGTTTTTAGCCAATTTTTGCAGGTCCTTTAAGTGTGCTCTCCCATCACCTGCAAAGAGTGATAGTTTTGTTTCTTCATTTACTATTGTCATCCCTTTGATTTCCTTTTCTTGTCTTATTGCTATAGCCAGCTTTTCTAGAACAATATTAAATAATGGTGACAATCATGGGCACCTTTGATTTACCTCTAGCTTATTCCCATTACAGATAATGCTTGCTGATGGCTTTAGATAGATACTTATTCTTTTGAGAAAACTTCCATTTATTCCTGTGCTTTCTACTGGTTTTTTTTTTTTTACAAATAGGAATGGTGTTGTATTTTGTCAAAGGCATCTTTTGCTTCTATCGAGGGAATCAGATGATTTTTGTGGACTTTGTTATTGATACAACCAATTATACTGAGTTTTCCTAATATTGAACCAATCCTACATTTCTGGTCTAACTCCCACATGGTCAGAGTAGAGGATGTTTGTGAAATATGGCTGCAATCTCCTTGCTCATATTTAATTAGCCATTGGGGAAATAGGTTGATAGCTTTCTTTTTCTGTTTTAGCTCTTCCTGGTTTAGTATTAAAACTGTATTTGTGTCACAGAAGGGATTTGGGTAGGGCTCCTTTATCTATTCTTTAAAAATAGTTTACATAGTTCCAACAGTTATATATTGGATGAATTGATCTTCAAGTGTTGGTAGGATTTACTTGTAAATCCACCTGGTCCGGGAGCTCTTTATGGCTTGTTCCATTTCTTTTTTGAAGACAGTCATTTAAGCTTTCTAGGTCCTCTTATGTCACTGGACAATTTCTATTTTTGTAAGTATTGTTCCATTTTGTCTAGATGGTAAGCTTTATCAGAATATGGTTGGGCAAAATAAGTCCTAATGGTTTTTAAAATTTCCTTTTCATGACAGTGTATTCACCCATTTAATTTCTGAAAGTGGCAATCTGGCTTTCTTCTTCCTTTTTTTAAAAGCAGATTAGCCAGTAATTTATCTTTTTCTTTTTTCATAAAACCAGCTTCTAGTTTTATGTATTCAATTTTATTAATCTCTCCTGTGACTTTTAGGATTTCTATGTTGATATTTAATTGAGACGTTAAGTTTTGTTCTTTTTTAGTTACAAATCCATTTCATTGATTCACTCTTTTTTGTTGATATATGTGTCTGGAGATATGTAAATTATCCCCTAAGTACTGCCACAAATTTTGGTATGTTTTCTCATTATTATCTTTAACGAAGTTATTGACTGCTTTTTGTGATTTGTTCTTTTACCCACTCACTTTTGAGGATAAGATTATTTTCTAATTAATTTTTAATTTATGATTCAAAGACCCTCTTTTGAAGGAAATTGTTATTGCTTTATAGTCAGAAAAAAGATGCATTTAATTGTTCTGCTTTTCTCCATTTACTTGTAAGGTTTTTATGCCCTTGACAAAGGTGCCATGCATAGCTAAGAAGCAGGTATACTCTTTTCTATTCCCTTTCAGAATTTGAGTGGCCTCTCATATCTAACTTTTCCAAAACTCTATTCATCAACTTAAGTTCTTTCTTGTATATTTGATGGCTAGATTTATCTTGATCCAAGAGGGATAACTTGAAGTCCTCCACTGGTGTAGTTTTACTATTTCCTCCTCTAAGTCATTTCCTTCTGGAATTTGGGTGCTGTGCCATTTGATGCCTATCTTCTCTTCAATATTGGTATTAATTAATCAACCATGGTACCTTTTAGCAAAATCTAGTTTCTCGGATTATCTTTTAATTAGGTCTACTTTGTTTTTGTTTTATCAGAAATCATGATGGCTACCCCTGGGCGGTTTTTTTTTTTTTACTTCAGTCCAAACCTAATCAATTCTGTTCAGGCTCTGTGTGGGCCTCTCCATTTCCACTGTGTTTCTTGTAAACATATTGTTGGATCCTGGGTTCTAATCCATCCTGCTGCCCTCTTCTGTTTTAGGGGCAAGTTTGTGCCATTCACATTCAAAGTTGTGGCTAGTCTGTATTTCCCTCCTTCCTCTTCTTTTAAATTCCTCCCTCCCTTTTAATGCTGTCTCCTCTTCCAGAGCCCCTTTGTTTCTGAGCCCACCCTTCACCTCCTGATTCCTGGTAGGGTCCAAGGAGTTTCTCTCTCCAGCTGTGTGTATGTGCACCTACACTCTTCCTTCCCTGAATCAGCTCAGCAGAAGTTGGAGCTCCTTACCCCTCGCCCCACCCCCTTTCCCTGCAAGCCTCCTCGATGCAGGAGAATCCCCCTCCCCCATGGGGCTGTCTTCACCCTTCCCGCCTTCCTCGGAGAGCCTCACGACAGGGCAGCGTCTGGGCCAGGCCCTCTGCTTCTGCTCCTTCCCAGGCAGAGGTCCTGCCGGTGGGGGCTGCCCTGCTGCTGCCCCACCCCCAGCGTCCGCGTCCCCTCACTGCCCTAAGCAGCTCGCTGGGGGGAAGGAGAGTGTGAAGAGAGGCCGACTTCCCTGCATACAGGCAGGCAGGCAGGCAGACAGGCAGGCAGACAGACAGATAGACAGGCAGGCAGACAGACAGGCAGGCAGACAGACAGGCAGACAGGCAGGCAGGCAGGCAGGCAGGCAGGCAGACAGACAGGCGGGCAGGCAGACAGATAGACAGGCAGGCGGGCAGGCAGACAGACAGATAGACAGGCAGGCGGGCAGGCAGACAGACAGACAGGTAGGCAGACAGACAGATAGACAGGCAGGCAGACAGACAGGCAGGCAGACAGACAGGCAGACAGGCAGGCAGACAGACAGGTGGGCAGGCAGACAGACAGGCAGACAGACAGGCAGGCAGGCAGGCAGACAGACAGGCGGGCAGGCAGACAGACAGGCAGACAGGCAGGCAGACAGGCAGGCAGGCAGACAGGCAGGCAGGCAGGCAGACAGACAGACAGGTAGGCAGACAGATAGACAGGCAGGCAGACAGACAGATAGACAGGCAGGCGGGCAGGCAGACAGACAGATAGACAGGCAGGCGGGCAGGCAGACAGACAGACAGGTAGGCAGACAGACAGATAGACAGGCAGGCAGACAGACAGGCAGGCAGACAGACAGGCAGACAGGCAGGCAGACAGACAGGTGGGCAGGCAGACAGACAGGCAGACAGACAGGCAGGCAGGCAGGCAGACAGACAGGCGGGCAGGCAGACAGACAGATAGACAGACAGGCAGGCAGACAGGCAGACAGACAGGCGGGCAGGCAGACAGACAGACAGGCAGACAGGCCCTGTGGGGATGGCGGGGACAGCAGGCACAAGTGCCAGCCCGGGCGCTGGATTCTAGTCCTTCTAGAGCCGTGTGGCCTCTGGCCTGGGTCTGTCTGCCTGGACCACCCGCACAGAGCCAGGAGGCTGAGGCTGAGGCGTGGCTGCTCTCTCCCTCCACAAGGCTCCTCGTCAGCGGACCCTGGAAGCGGATGGGAGCCGGCCACGTGCACAGCTGCGCCCTGGGCCGCCACGATCACCTCCGCTGCCAGCCTCTAAGTGAGTGGGCTCTGGCCCCGGGAGGGGTGCCCGGCCGGGGAGGCCTTTGTCTGACGGCCCTCCGGCCCGTGTCTTTAACCAGAGCACGTGCCTGCTCCGCGGGGCTCACACCCTCCGCTCTCTATGGCTCGGGGCCCGGACGGCACGCTGGTGGTGAGTGTGGGACGGGGTGCAGCCAGCACGGGGTCCCCCCAGACGGGAGTCTCTGCTGCCCCCTCACCCCCTTGGTGCCCATCCCTCCACAGGTGTGCGCCCAGGTGAAGAGGAGACGCCCCCAAAGCCTGGCCCAGGAGCTGAATGGGGCCTGCAGCCTCCTGGGGGCAGACCTGGGCCTCCGGGGCTGCTTCGGCTTCCCGGGCACCGGTGCCAGTGAGCTCCGGGCCGGGCCAGAAGCCTCGGGTGGAAATCCCGGCCGGCCCTGCGTGACCGTGGACCCCGCTGCCAGCATCAGGGAGAAGCGGAGCCTGGAGGAGGAGGAGGAGGAGGAGGAGGAGGAGGCCGGTGAGAAGGCCGAGGCTCCTGGAGATGGCTGGGGCTGGGGGTGGCCGCCGCGGGCACGGATGGATCATAATCCATAACGCGCTCTCCTTGTCTAGCACTGCCCGGGCCAGGCTCCGTGCAGAGCAAACACAGAATGACCAGCCACCTGGAGGTGGGGGCTCTTGTTATGTCCTTTTACAGGTGGGGAAACTGAGGCAGGGTAAGAGCCTGCCCAGGGTTGCCCAGCTAGGAAGAGTCGGGCTGTGTTTGGGCCTCTGCCCGCTCCCCGCAGTGGTCGAGCCAAGCAAGCCTGCCTAACCCTGAGGTCAGCTGCTGGTCTGGTCACAGCCAGGGTTCCCCCAGGCCCCCCAGACGGGCCTGAGGCCGGCGTGCCGGGTCTGGAGTCTGAAAGACCCGAGTTCGAATGCTGCCTGCAATAGATTGTAGCAGCTGACCCCAAGAGTGCCGGCTCTTGCCGTCTGCCCATTTGGTCCTCCGAGAGAAGTGAGAGCTCAGTGCCGGCGCTTCAGGGCTGTCCGAGGGGCCTCCCTGGTGACTGAGAGCCTTTGGGGCGAGGCTCTCCGGCCGCCCGTCTCGGCCCCCCCCCCCGCCCGAGCCCCGTCTCCACCGGCCGGGCCAGGAATCGGGGAGGGGCCTGTATTTGCTCGGATGCTCCGCGAGGTCTCCCTCAGGGGCCGCCGCTGGGCCTCGTCCGACTCTGGCTCTGCTAATGCCAGGCACGGAGATCGCCATCATCCTGGACGGGTTGGGAAGCATCGAACCCCCCGACTTCCAGAAAGCCAAAGACTTCATCTACAACATGATGCGCAGCCTCTACGAGAAGTGCTTCGAGGTACCCGGATGCCCCTCGCCGGCCGTGAACAGGGAGAAGGGCAGGATGGGAGCCGGAGCCTGGCACGGCAGCTTTGTATGGGGGGCGCCAGGGTGGAATGATCATGGGAGGAGGGGGTGTGGCGTGGGCACAGGTGGCACCGGCCTGATGGGGCAGAGCACAGATGGCGCCGGCCTCACTGGGCACAGGGGGCACCAGCCTGATGGGGCAGGGCATGGATGGCACCGGCCTCACTGGGCACAGGGGGCACCAGCCTGATGGGGCAGGGCATGGATGGCACCGGCCTCACTGGGCACAGATGGCACCAGCCTGATGGGGCAGGGCATGGATGGCACCGGCCTCACTGGGCACAGATGGCACCAGCCTGATGGGGCAGGGCATGGATGGCACCGGCCTCACTGGGCACAGATGGCACCAGCCTGGCAGGGCACAGGTGGGGCTGCCCTCACTGGGCACAGGGGGCACCAGCCTGATGGGGCAGGGCATGGATGGCACCAGCCTTGCAGGGCACAGATCGGGCTGCCCTCACTGGGCACAGATGGCACCAGCCTGGCAGGGCACAGGTGGGGCCGGCTTGCAGCAGAAGTCCCGGCTGGGCCGCTGGGCCCTGTCTTCCAGTGCCGCTTCGCCCTGGTCCAGTATGGGGACGTGATCCAGACGGAGCTTGAGCTGGAGGACAGCGAGGACGCGAGCGCCGCCCTGCGCAGAGTCCAGAATGTGGTCCAAGTGGGGAATGTGACCAAGACTGCCTCAGCCATCCAGCACGTCCTGTGAGTGCCCGGGGTGCCGGGGGGGGGGGCAGGACCCACAGAGCCCCCGTCGGATGCTCATCCGGCTCGGCCCCAGGCCAGGGGCCCGCTGCGCCCATGGGGGCCCCGGTTCCAGCTGCTCCGCCTCTTCCCCAGGGACTCGGTCTTCATTCCCAGCCGGGGCTCCCGGGAGAAGGCGCCCAAGGTCATGGTGGTGCTGACGGACGGGGACATCTTCCGGGACCCCCTGGACCTGGCCAGCGTCCTCGACTCCCCGCAGATGCACGGCATCAAGCGCTTTGCCATCGGGGTGAGTCCCCCACCTGCCCCACCTCAGTGGAAATCCTTCCAGGCCTCCTCCTCCAAGGAGCCCTCCAGCTGAAACAGTTGGGGGAGATCAAGCCCAGCCACATGCACTGATTCAAAGGGAGGGCTGGGAAAGGAGTGTGAGCTGGAAATTCAGAGACAGACAGAGCTGCCAAGGGAGAGAGACAAAGGTGTGGAGGCAGGAAATGGGCTGTCATGCATGGAGAACAGCAAGTGGGCCTGCAGTGGACAGTGTGCGGGCAGCAACCCTAGGAAATCAGATGGAGGCAGTGGGGGGGGGGAGCCATGTGATGAGGGGCTTCCCATGCCAGACTGGGGTTATATTTGATCAGAGAGGCAGTAGGGAGCCATAGAAGGTTTTTGAGCAGGGTAGGATGTGGCAAGAGTTGGGTCTTAGCAGAGGGGTGGAAGTAGATTGAAGACAAAACAGGCTGGAGGCAGGGACACTGAGGAAGAAGAGGGAGGAAGGTCTCCACTAGGGTAGGGATGGAGGGAAGGGGATGGGCAGGAGAGAAAAGAATAATGCCCAAAGCTCCCATTGTTAGTGCTTCCTCGAGGCATAGAAGACCCTTTACTCCCCATCCCCCCCCCATGGAGGCAGGTGCCATTACTCTATAGATGGGGAAACTGAGGCAGGATTGAAACTAGCCTTATCAACTTACCCATGGCCTCCGAGAGGCTCTGGAGAGTGAGGACGGCCAGCCCTTTGCCTGTCCCTCACCCCACACACAGGCTCCCCTAGGCAGCCAGGTGCCATTAGTGCAGGGCCTGGCACACAGGAGGCGCCTAAGGAGGGCTCCTTCCACCACCCCCCCCCGGCACCCTGCTCAGGTCGGAGCTGCATTCAACCAAAGCAAGGCTAACCGGGAGCTGCACCTGATCGCCTCGGACCCCGACGAGGCCCACGTCTTCAGGGTGACCGACTACTCGGCCCTGGACGGCCTGCTGAGCAGCCTGGAGCAGAAGATCCTCAGAGTGGAAGGTTGTGCCCCCATCCCATGCCTTGACTGCCCAGTGTGCCAGCCACCCTCCAACTTCCTCGGGGCTGCTCTGGCCACCATCAGGAGCCTCAGAGCCCTCGGCATGGGCAAGCCAAGGCCAGTGCAGAGCCTGTGCCCGAGATGAGACAAGAAGGCAGCCCAGAGCCTGCTTTCTATTGGGCACGGATGCCCCCAGCTTGCTGCAAGCCCAGTCAGGGAACTGGGCACCTTCCAGTCATGGTTCTTTCCTGGGCTGACCTCCCTGCAGAACCCAGAGCAGCAGTGATCTCATCGCCTTCCTTTCTGACCTCCAGGCACCGTTGGGGAAGCCTTACAGTACGAGTTGGCCCAGATTGGCTTCAGTGCCCACGTCCTGGGCAAGGTATGGCTGAGCCCTTCTTGAGAGCCATCCATCCACCCGTCATTCCATCCATCCACCCACCCATCATTCCACCATCCATCCTTCCACCCATCATTCCACCATCCACCCGTCATTCCATCCATCCACCCACCCATCATTCCACCATCCATCCTTCCACCCGTCATTCCACTATCCATCCACCCGCCCATCATTCCATCCATCCACCCATCCATCATTCCACCATCCACCCGTCATTCCATCCATCCACCCATCCATCCTTCCACCATCCATCCATCCACCCATCATTCCACCATCCATCCATCCACCTATCATGCCACCATCCATCCTTCCACCCGTCATTCCACTATCCATCCATCCATCATTCCACCATCCATCCATCCACCCGTCATTCCACCCATCATTCCACCCATCCATCCTTCCACCCATCCATCCTTCCACCCATCCATCCATCCACCCATCATTCCACCATTCACCCATCCGCCCGTCATTCCACCATCCATCCACCCATCCATCCTTCCACCATCCATCCATCCTTCCACCATCCATCCATCCTTCCACCATCCATCCATCCACCCATCATTCCACCATCCATCCATCCACCCATCATTCCACCATCCATCCACCCACCCATCATTCCACCATCCATCCATCCACCCATCATTCCACCATCCATCCATCCACCTATCATTCCACCATCCATCCACCCATCATTCCACCATCCATCCTTCCACCCGTCATTCCACTATCCATCCATCCACCCATCCATCATTCCACCATCCATCCATCCACCCATCATTCCACCATCCATCCACCCATCATTCCACCATCCATCCTTCCACCCGTCATTCCACTATCCATCCATCCACCCATCCATCATTCCACCATCCATCCATCCACCCATCATTCCACCATCCATCCATCCACCCGTCATTCCACCATCCATCCATCCGCCCATCATTCCACCATCCATCCATCCACCCGTCATTCCACTATCCATCCATCCGCCCATCATTCCATCCATCCACCCATCCATCATTCCACCATCCATCCATCCGCCCATCATTCCACCATCCATCCATCCACCCGTCATTCCACCCATTCACCCATTCGCCCGTCATTCCACCATCCATCCTTCCACCCATCCATCCATCCACCCATCATTCCACCATTCACCCATCCGCCCGTCATTCCACCATCCATCCACCCATCCATCCTTCCACCATCCATCCATCCTTCCACCATCCATCCATCCTTCCACCATCCATCCATCCTTCCACCATCCATCCATCCTTCCACCATCCATCCATCCACCCATCATTCCACCATCCATCCATTCACCCGTCATTCCACTATCCATCCATCCACCCATCATTCCATCCATCCATCCATCCACCCACCCATCATTCCACCATCCATCCATCCACCCATCATTCCACCATCCATCCACCCATCATTCCACCATCCATCCACCCACCCATCATTCCACCATCCATCCATCTGCCCGACATTCCACCATCCATCTACCCATCATTCCACCATCCATCCATCCGCCCGTCATTCCACCATCCATCCTTCCACCCACCCATTCCCTTGTTCCCTAATATTGTCCATAAGTTCCTGTTAAGTCCTGAGGACGTGGCCCCCCGATGAACTCCGGATGCCTTGGCTCGGGGGCTCAGCCCTGGAGCCCCCTCTCATGAGGGAGAGCCGCTCACCCGTGCTCTGCAGTCTGGATCCCGGGGGACCCCTCACTCATCCCACCACCAAGGTGCCCCTTGTGCCCTGAGCCTGCCCCTTTCCTGTGGCAGCAGCAGGTCCTGCTGGGAGCTGTGGGGGCCTTTGACTGGTCAGGGGGTGTCGTGCTGTACCACACGGAGAACCACCGATTTCACTTCCTCAACGAGTCCACCAGGGAGGCTGGGGCGGCCCAGTACGGCTACCTGGGTGAGGATGGAGGCCGGCCCTGGCCCTGTACCCGACCGAGCTGCGGCAGATAGCTCCAGGGAGACGGGGCCGGGCCGGGGGTCGCTGAGGGTGCTGTAGGTGTCTCCCCGAGCCCGCTGCTACTCTAGGGAGGGGGGCCCAGTGTAAGGCAGAGCCGGAGCCAGCCCCGTGTGCCTGTGAGCAAAGCTGCTGGCAGGACTTTGGTGCCCGTGAGGGGCTGCAGGGGGAGGAGCTCCACCGAGGGAGGTGTGAAGGCAGGGGGCCTTTTTCTTGGGCCAACCTCGGGGAAATGAGGGGGTTCAAGGAGAAGCCCTCTGGGGGCCCCAAATCCTGGTACCTGAGCAAGGGCGGCCCTGCTGTCTGCCACAGCACCAGGAGGCCCGTCTCTGCCAGCAGCCTGGCAGGGGCTGCTTCCTGCCTCACCTCTTGCCCCCCGCGCCAGGCTACTCTCTGGCTGTAGTGAACACAAGTGGCGGCACTTCCTACCTCGCTGGGGCCCCCCGGCACGGCCACAGAGGAAAGGTGCTGGCCGTCCCGGAGGACCACCTGGCCCTGGGCTTCCGGCCCGTCCTCGAGGGGGAGCAGGTACTGAGCCCAGGGAGTCGCGGGCACCTGGGCTCCTGCCATTCTTGGCATCAGCCTCTGGTGAGCCCAGGGTGGGTGAGAGACAGAGATGGGGGGGGCAGCCAGGCGGCCCTGGGTTCGAGTCCCTCAGCGTTCACTGCTGCCAGCCAGGGCGGGCAGGGAGGACTTCCTGGAGGCGGAGGGCCCTCCAGGCTGCCCGTGTCTCTGTGGCTCCCAGATGGGCTCCTACTTTGGCTCTGAGCTCTGCGCCCTGGACGTGGACATGGACGGTGCCACGGACCACCTGCTTGTCGCGGCACCCTTCTATCACGTGCGCGGGGAGGAAGGCCGGGTGTACGTGTACCGCCTGGGAGGGCAGGTAAGGGGCGGCGCCATCTCCCGCGACCCAGCAGCAGAGCCTC